>NW_013549486.1:0-174289 GCF_000499425.1 Eimeria acervulina | reverse complement strand
ATATATATATATATATAATACCCTTTTGTGTTAACTGCATGCACTGCTGCTCTCATATATATACATATATTATATTATATATATATAGATATATTATATATTATATATGTATAACATACTATACCCCCGAAAGCTGCGCCCCATTGCCTGTTGCTCCAATTCCTCCTCAAAAGACAAACACCAAAAAGCCATAAAATATATAATTAAACGAGGCGAAATTATTGAGACAACTGCAGCAGCAGCTGCAGCAGCAGCATCAGCAGCAGCAGTGCAGCAGCAGCAGCAGCTGCAGCAGTAGTAGTAGTAGCAGTAGACACAAGGGTGTGAGGGTATTAGGGGGGTTTAGGCTACGTCTCTGTTATTGTGGTGAGTGTTTTATGTTATATTTATGAATATAAGTTTTATTTTTATATAAAATTTAATAGGGCAGAAGAATATATAATCAGTCGCCTATTAGCTGCTGCTCTTCCGGGTGTATGCACAGCTGCAAGGGGCAGCAGCACGGTTATACAGACACCGAATTCTGCATTACAAACATCTATAATAATAAAAACTTCCTATCTAATTTGAGCGTTTACGGCCTAGGGTTTAGGGTTTGGGGTTTAGGGTTTAGGGTTTAGGGTTTAGGGTTTAGTGACCCCACAGCCGCAGCCCCAAGGCCAGCGGATCAGCGGAAGAGCGGCGATGCAGCAGCTTTTCTGGTGTATACAGCAAATACTGTTAGAAGCAAAAAAATGCATGCAGCTAGGAACCTTAAACCCTAAACCCTAAACCCTAATCCATATAAGCGCGCATCAGCATTTACACCCCCCACGCCGGCAGCCGACGCATGCTTCGGTGTCTTGTGCATGAGGGTTTAGGCTTTAGGGTTTTCGAGGTCTATAAGAAAGGGATTAGGGTTTAGTGTTTAGGGTGAAGGTCTCAGCGCTGCGAGATTCCTTTGTTACAATTCTATCAGCAGTAGCAGCAGCAGCAGCATGCTGCTGCTGCTGCTAGCCCTAGGGCCGCAGTTGGAGCTGTTTTGGCTGCCTGCAAGGCTTAGGGTTTAGGGTTTAGGGTTTATGGTTTAGGGTTTAATTCTATAAAGTAAATATTTGCTAAGGGAAGCTGCCTATACACCCGAGACAATGGCAGAGGCCTGTGCAGGGGGCCCCCGGGCGCGCCTGAAGAGCAGCAGCAGCAGCAGCAGCAGCAGCAGCAGCAGCAACCGCAGGAATAACAGCAACAACATCATCAGCAACAGCAGCAACAACAGCATCAGCAGCAGCAGCAGCAGCAACCGCAGGAACAACGCCAGCAGTAGCAGCAGCAGCAGCAGCAGCAGCACGGGCACGCTATTTTATCAGCGGGCTGTATCTCCACTGTGCGACTCCATTTGCGAATATATTCCTCGTTGGGTTCACCCTGATATGGTTTCTTTCTTGGGTTTGTCTTGTGCTGCTGCTGCTGCTTTTTGCTGCTGCTCTCCCCACTCCGGCAGCAGCACACCCTCTCTAGCAGCTTCTGCCTTCTTCTGGGTTCTCTATGCTCTCTTAGACAATCTGGATGGCAAGCAAGTCCGTCGAGGGTTTAGGGTTTAGGGTTTAGGGTTTAGGACTCTGCGCTGTGGCTGAGGGGTTTAGGGTTTGGGCTTCAGGGGTGTACTGTGTACTGTTCTTTAGTGGAAGGGTTTAGGGTTTAGGGTATAGGGGCTTGTGCTCTACTTTAGGGTTTAGGGTTTAGGGTTTCTAGTTTTGTTTGAGGATTATATTGTTGAAATGTTGGTGCGTTGTGGCCCGTAGTGTTTATGGTTTAGGGTTTAGGGTTTAGGGTTTAGGGTTTAGGGTTTAGGGTTTGCGGTTTCAGGCTCGCCGTTTGGGGCTGTGCAGCGCTGGAGGGGATTTCTTCGACCACTCGAGCGATTCGATTTCTTCTTCTTTTGCTGCTCTAATTATTTTGCATATGTTGTGTGGGCCCGTAGCAGCAGCAGAACCTGCAGCAGCAGCAGCAGCAGCAGCAGCAAACGAAGCAGCAGCAGGAGCAGCAGCAGAAGCAGCAGGGCCGCAGCAGGCTTGTGTATCTCTGGCGTTTCTGCGGCATATTCCGCTTTTGAGGGTTTTGCTACCAGGCGGGGGTTTAGGGTTTAGGGTTTGCTTCCAGGCTGTCTCCGAGCTGCATATACACCCCAGGCTCTTTCAACTCTGCTTTATTGTCTTAGCTCAGCTGCCGTTCTTCACAGCAACTTGGGCGCATCCAATTGTTGGCAGGACAATGCTCTCCGCCTCGCTAGAGGGCCCAGGAACCTTCTCCGTGAGGGTTTAGGGTTTAGGGTTTAGGGTTTAGGTTTGGGGTACAGCAACTTCATGGGTTTAGGGTTTAGTATTTAGTGCTGAGCAAATCCTCCTTCCAGGGTCTAGGGTTTAGGTGTATAGGGTTTAATGGTTTTGTCGGCATCGGGTTTAGGGCTTAGGGTTTCGGGGTTAGGGGTGAGTGCTTAGGGGGTTTTAGGGTTTAGGGTTTAGGGTTTAGGGTTTGGGTTTTGTGCTTGCAGGTTGATGAGTTGAATTTTATCGTTATTCCGTTGCTGCTGCTGCTACGAGCAGTCTACCCTTCTTTTTTCGTTATGTCTATATTTAAGCTGTTGGAGTTGCTGCCAGTGTTTGGGGGTTCTGTTGCTGCAGCAGCAGCAGCAGCAGCGCAGTGGTGCAGCAGCTTCTTCGTGCCGCAGCAGCAGCAGCAGCAAGTCATGCTCATGCTGCAGCAGCAACTTACTGTCGGCCTCTGCGCCCTCCTCATTTCTGTGGCTTTCTGTATATTCCAGTCATCTCGGTAGGCTGTCCTCTACGGTTTAGGGTTTAGGGTTTAGTAGGGTTTGCGATGGTTAGGGTCTAAAGTTTGGGTATGCAGGGTTTAGGGTTTAGGGTTTAGGGTTTAGGGTTTAGGGTTTGCGGGGTAGGTGGGTCTTTTTCTACGCTTTCTTCTTTGCACTCCAGAGGTGTAACAACGGGAAGTTATATTTTATTTATAATATTACCTTGACTTTGTGTGCAGGCTTAGGGTTTAGGGTTTGGGGTTTACGGCTAGGGTTTAGGGTTTAGGGTTTAGAATTTGTGTGCAGGCTGCTGATGAGCTTGATGTCTCGCGAACACTTCCCGCGGTTTGTTCCTGGGCTATGCTTTTTCGCTGTTGTAAGCAACATCAGGGTTTAGGGTTTAGGGTTTAGGGTTTAGAGTTTTGGCTAGAGGCAACGAACATTCACACGAAAATAAGGAATGCCTCACCTGTTCATGCTTGAGGGTTTAGGGTTTGTGGTTGAGGCTTAAAACAAGCAACTGTTACTACTGCAGCAGCAGCAGTTGCTGCTGCTGCAGCAGCTCCTGCTGCAGCAACAGGAGCTGCTGCTGTTGCGGGAAGAGAGGATTAGGAGTATGGATTGGGGTGTACGTACAGCTGGTGTTTGTTTGCTGCAGACTTTTTACTTTTCACCTCCTTTAGGCATTCAAATAATTTGTTTTTCTCTCGTTTGTGTGGAACTCATCGCCGCGCGTCTGAAGCTGCATGTTCGCTCTTTGCTGGTGAGAAGAGGGTTTAATAATATTATATTATATTATTATGTTTAATAATATTATATTATTATATTAGTATTAGTAATGTTATTGTTTATTATTTATTTATTATAATCTTTATTCTTATTATTTCTATTGCTGTTATTACTTTACTACTGTTGTATCATTATTATTATTATTATTATTGTATTGTTATTTTAATATTGTTTTATAATTATTAATGTTAGTATGTATTATTTATATAATTATAATAGTAGTTATTCTATTATTCTTATTATTACACTACTATTGTATCAGTATTATTATTATTATTATTGTATTGTTATAATATTATTTTACGTTTACTAATATTATTATTTTTGTAATAAAGACATTAACATAATTATAATTATTATTATTTCGATAGTTATATCAATATACTTGTTCATATCTCTCCTCGTTTGAGTTTGTTTGCTTGTATGCATTGCAATATTTGTTTATTTGGTTATTTGTCTATTGTTTGTTTGTTTGTTTGTTTGTTTGTTTGTTTGTTCGTTCGTTCGTTCGTTTGTTTTGTTTGTTTGTTTGTTTGTTTGTTTGTTTGTTTGTTTGTTTGTTTATTTAGAACGTTTATTTGGACTTATGATTTATTTTTTGTGTTTGTTTGTTTAGATATAATACGATTTAATTTTTATGTTTGTTTTTTGTGTTTGTTTGCATGCAGTATCTCTGGCTGCCAGTTCTGCTGTACATTAGCATTTGTCTCTGTCTGTCTCCTCCGCTGCTGCTGCAGCAGCTAGCAGAAGCAGCAGGTGTTGCTGCTGCTGTTCGTGGAAGTGCAGCAAGCCCTTATTTGCTGCTGCGGCTGCTGCATCGCCTTCGTTCTTCCTACGCGCTCGACGAGTTATTTGCTGTCTCTTCTTTCTCTCTTCTTTTTTGCTGTCTCTTCATTTATAAACATATCATTAACTGCCGGAACAACCCCAAACCAAACCCTAAACGTGCAGCAGACTAGCTGTCTGCTGTACAGCTAGCTAGCTAGCTGTACAGCGAACGGCTAGTGTGCTGGGCGCACGGCAAACGTTTGCAATGCTTGCTAGCTAGCTAGCTAACTAGTTAGTTAGACGATCAGCCGGCTCGGAAGTCAGTTGGCTAGCTAGCTAGCTAGCTAACTGCCTAGCTAGACAGCCAGCTAGCTAGCCAGTCAGCTAGCTAGACATCCAGCAAGCTAGGTAGCTAGCTAGCTGGTTAGCCATCCCCAGCGGCGTGCAGCCTTAGGGATATTCTCTGAGCTGTCTGCCTTTGGCTTTGTTAAGAGCCGAAGAATTTCGTATTTTGTATTTTAATCGACAAGTTGGGCGCACAGCGAATACTTGCAAGGGCCCCGTAGTAACCATTATTATATATTCATAGATATTTATTTATCTGAATATATACGTAGATATATGTGTATGTACATACATATGAATGTATATACATATATATATATATATATGCATTCATATGTATCACGTATGTGGATATGTGAGTGTGTGTGTGTGTGTGTGTGTGTGTGTGTGTGTGTGTGTGTGTGTGTGTGTGTGTGTGTGTGTGGATATATATATATATATATATATACAAGTATATATATATGTATGCATATATATATATATATACACGCGAAACCCAGCATGATATATTTAACATATATATTGCAAATATATGTTAAATATATCACGCTGAGTTTCGCATGCGGCCCAAGGGGCAATAGAAATGACAGGAAGAAAAAAATATTTTTAATTATAATTTTTTAAAACAATGATATTATTATATTATTAAAAATTACCTCTCGATGCATGCAATTAATAAAACATGTACAGTGAGACGAATGCAGCGGCCGGCAGATATCTGCTGGCGCGCACTCGGCCGAAACACAAGATGCAGCAGCAGCAGCACCCCAAACAGCAGCAGCAGCAGCAGCAGTAGCAGCAGGAGCAACCCAAGCACCAGCAGCACCATCACAAAAGCAGCAGCAGTAGCAAGAGCGCCCTAAGCAGCAGCAGTAGCAGCAGCAATATGCCAAGCAGCAGCGGAAACAGCACCAGCAGCAGTATCTCAAGCAGCAGAAGCAATGCGTAGCATCAGCAGAGACGGAGGCTGTTTGGGTGTAACATTTAAAGAGCGGTGTTGCAGTTTTTGTTGGTATCAGCAGCAGCAGCAGCTGGCTCTCCCAAGTCTTGAGAAGAGACAGCAGCTTCTTCGTGTAGAGTTGCTGCTGCAAGCGGCGCATTGGACAGCAACAAAGAGGCTATGCCCAGCCGTCCACTGCTGCCGCCACTGCTGCTGCTGCTGCTGCTGTTGCTGCTACTGTTACAGTTGCTGCTGCTGCTGCTGCTCTTGCTGCTGCCAGCGTCTGTCTCTGCTGCTGCGCTGTGCCAGTGCGTACCCCGTCTTACGGGGCCCTCAGAAGGAGCAGCAGCAGCAGCAGCATGGCCTAGAGACGTTCCTTTCGTCGTGGGGTAGGGGCAGCAACGAAGGTTTGTGCGGCCAGGTGCATTTTCCTGATCCCCTGCTGCTGCTGCTGCTGCTGCTGCACCAGCAGCAGCAAAAGGCTTCTGCTGCGTGTCTTTCGCCTGCTTACGGTCCCTCCTAGCCCTTGCTAGCTTTTCAGCAGCAACAACTGCAGCACAGCATCAAAACAGAACATCATGAAGTAAGCAGCAACCGTAGATAAACCGCAAGGTGCAGCAAACGATTGGCTGCCCAGCAGTAGCAATACATAGCGCAGCAGCAGCAGCAGATAGCACTGGAACAGCAACACAAAATTCAGCAGCAGCAACACAAATCGCAGCAGCAGCAGAATCGCAAACACCAGTAGCAGCAGCACAATGCGGAGCAGCAGCAACAAAGAAGAGAACAACTCCACGGCCAAACACATTAACACCCCAAAGGGTGCCGCAGCAGCAGAAAGTGCAAGTCTGTCTCTAGCAGCAGCAAGAGCAGCAGCAACAGCAGCGGCAACAACAGCAGCAACAGCACCATAAGCAGCAACAGGCACAACAGCAGCAGCACGATCAGCAGCATTGGGAACGACAGCAGCAGCAGCACCATCAGCAGCAACAGGAACAACAACAGCAGCAGCAGCAGCAGCAACAGCAGCATCAGGGGGGGGACCTTGTTTCCAGTGTTGGCTTTGTTCGGGTTCTTGAAAGCCTCCGACTTCGGCGAAAACGCGATCAATGCGCTGGACTACAGCCCCTCTATATCCGCGTTGGCATAATATATGCGACAGCTTCGAGGTGCATAGACACCCCGGAGTGTGCGCCTCCATTGCTGAGAACGTCTTCTCCCCCAGACGAAACTTTAACACATCCACAAACCAATTATACACTCCAAGCCCGTCTAGCTGCCCAAACGCCACGTCCGTGAACCTGCAGCAGCAACAGCAGCAGCATCAGAAGCAGCAGCAGCAGCAGCAGCACACGCAGCAACAACAATACCAGCATAAGCAGCAGCAGCAACAGCAGCAGAAGCACCAGCAGCGATAACCAAGATTGCTCTTCATGCGGAGTACAATCTACCTTCTTTGCCCATTCACTTTGCAGGGCTGCGAGGGAAAGAAGCGCGAGATTGTCTTCCAAAAGGGTTTAGGGTTTAGGGTTTTAGGGTTTAGGGTTGCGTACCACTGGTGGCTGAGGGCCTCTTGTGCTGAGATGCGCGTATGAGGGTTATAATCCAGCATCCTCGCTAGAAGATCGAGACCATCTAAGTCGAGTTTGCCGAAGAGCACCGCATTTAAATTCGAACGCTTATCGTGCTCACTGAAAAAGTGACTCTCCCCCCTGTTCCCAAACGGATAGTGCTGCAGCCTGCACCACCCCACAACCAGACAAACAAGACAAACAAAACACACAAACAAAAACAAATAAACTAGTATTATTAATCCAACAAGCAGCGTACACTCCAACTTCAATGATACGGGACAAAGCGATCTCCACACAGGAAAATCAAGATCGTGGGATCACAATATCGAGGGATCCCAGGATTGTGGGGTTGGGATTGTGGGGTTGGGATCGTGGGGTTGGGATCGTGGGGTTGGGATCGTGGGGTTGGGATCGTGGGGTTGGGATCGTGGGGTTGGATTGTTATGTGTTGGTGCTCTTACGCGGTGCAGTTTGTCCACTCTGCCTCGGTGGGTGTACCGAGTATTTTAGTAACGCGAATTAAAACTTCGAATTCCTGAGTGCCTTTAAAAAGAGGAATTCCTCGAAACATCTCCGCTATAATGCAGCCCGCCCCCCAAATGTCTGCTCCCAAGCCATAGTGCGTCCCATGCTCCTACACAAACAACACCGCTAAACCCTAAACCCTAAACCCTAAACCGCCAGGGATAAGGGCCTACAGCAATCTGCACTGCGGGTACACTTCTATACATATATAGGTTTACATTATATATATAGTTAATTTAAATATTCATATATATAAACTGAGGCACTGCAAACAAAACAAACAAAGCAAAAAAATCAGCAAAACAAGCAAACCAGAAAGACTAATAAGACAAACAAAGCAGTAAAAGAAGACAAACCTCCGTGCCGTCGCTCCCGATTTTCATTCTCCCCAAAAGAACCTCCAGAGGGCGGTAATAAATGGTGCAGACAGTTGGCGTTATTTCTCCTGAGAGTCGCAGCAGCGAGACAAACAAGCAACAGTCAATGCGCACGCAAACACCGCAAAAAGATGCAGATACACCCCATCACGAACACCGACGGCCCAAAGGAGAAAATTCACTTTAATATTATCACTTTTAGGCGAACGCTAGAGGCCTCAGTATCCACATAAACACGCAGCAACAACAAGAACAGCAGCAGCACAAGCAGCACCACCTACAGCAGCAGCATCACCACCACCAGCAGCAACAGCAGCACGAGCACTACCACCTACAGCAGCAACAACAGCAGCACCGCCAGAAGCAGCAGCTTTGTGCAGCTGAAGACACGGATGAGGCTTATTAAATACCTGCGTTGGCCCGGAAGCTCCTGCAGAGCCCCAAGTCGCCGATTTTAAGGATGCAGTTTTCACTTTCAGATGTCAGCATCAAATTGTCGGGCTTCAGGTCGCGGTGGCAGAGCTGTGCAGACACCCAACGCCCCCCATGCATTTCCCCTAGCCGCTATAATAGTACTGCAGTGATGGGCAGTAAATACTGGGGCTACGGAGGAACGAGAGATTGGTGGGGGTGGTGGAGATGGGGAAGTGCTGCTGCTGCTCGTGCTGCTGCTGTTGCTGCTGTGAGTCAAGTTGAATTTAAAAACGAGAAAAGCGGCCATTCGGAGGCTTTTTTGGGCAATAGATCGAGCTGAGTGTATTAGCCATTCAGTAGATGTGGGACGCAGTCGAAGCAAACTTTTGTTATAGCAGAAGCAAATATCAGCATCTGCTGGTGTTTGGTTGTTTGTGCTGCGTTGCATGCATGTTTGTTACCTTCTCATTGTGCAGAAAAGCCAAGCCGTTCAGCAACTGAAATGCAAGGAGTTTCGCGTGCTTTAAGGGGAGGCCCCATTCAGGTGAGACGGTGGGAGAGGGTTTTGCTTCTCTTTTCTTAGCTAGAAGTTTCTTTAAGTCCCCTCCCTCGCACAACTCATAGGCAGCAAATACAAATACTTGGGTCTGCTTCAGCTCCTCCTGCGCCAACTGCGCCTGCAACTCCCTCCGTAGCTGCTCCTGGTTTTCCGGGTCTGCTGCGGCGTGCTGCTGGCGGGCCCATTGAATGCGTTGTTGATTGATGCACTCAACCAGACGAGGAAGCTGATCTATAAAGAGATAACGCATCCGAACCAGGTTCGGATGGGTTCCGAAAGACTGAAAACGCAAAAGAAAGCAAATGAAGAGCAGCAGAATGAGCCACAACACGTCGGTAAACATACGAGCTGCACGTACACCTGAAATACTCCGCTTACAGAAATCGTAGAAAGCTCGCGAATCGTCGTACACCCCAACCCATCTTCTGTGACTGTTCGTGTTTCATCAACATAATATTTAACTGCAAATGTTTCTCCTCCTCCTACTCCTTCTTCGGGTTCTTCTACTGCTCTGTACACATCGCCGTACGTGCCGCCGCCGAGTCGTTCAACCTGCACATACACCTGAATCCTATCGCAATTAATGCATTTAATCTCTCCACAGTGCCCGCGTCTTTATTCAATTGGTGCAGAAAATGCAGCGGGGGAATGTTTAGCATGCTTTCAAAGAAAGAAACGAAAATATACAAACGCTTTCCAGGTAAGTGAAGAAGGCACTGGATCGTCTTGTGTATTGTGTTGTCTTTTCCGGTCCCTGAAATCTGCATTATCCCGAGGCATTTAAACGAATAAATAAATATATATGAGTATAAATATGTATTTATTGCTGCATACCAGGCGGAGGCGATGCTCGCGAGGGTCCTCTAGGGGGTTGGGGGAGCGAAAAGGAATTACTTGTTGAACGAGATCAACTGTAAAGTCTTGCAGCGCCATTTTGTTTAAATACAAAACAAAGAGGCAGCATCAGCCCTCTCTTTTGCCTATATACCCCGAAAACCCGGGGGGGTGTTTATCGGGGTGGGGTGGCAGCTGCTGCACGCAGCTAGCAGCGGCTCCCGGCCATCTTCAGCATTTCATTTAGGGGTTTAATTATTAGCAAAAAGAACCAATAAACAAACAAAGAAAAAGAACTCACAAGCCTCATGCCAAGAAAGATAAAAACACAAACGTGCGCAGGAGGGCCCACCACGCTATATAGGGCTGGTGTAGCCCGAAGGAAAAACAACACTACCATTTACGTCACATGTTCTTTATTTTTGAAATAGACACTTTTCAGAATATTATAATCGATTTTGTCTTGACTATGTTTGTTACACAGCTGCATGCGCCATATAAATGAAAACATTCGTTGTTTTACCTTCATAACGCCTCCCTACCCCCAGGGGGCGTCTTTCTTCCCCTGGGGCGCGGGAATATAAGAAACAACGAATCAGAAATAATGGAAAATAAAATAAACAGTAGTACATAACAGCAACAACAACAAGTTGTTGTTCCGTTGAGCTATTCGCTTCATGTCCCTGTGTCGTGTTTCTGTACTTGGGGTGTACGTGCTCTAATTGATGTATGCTCAGTCTCGTAAATAAGTTAAGAAGGTACAACATTATTAACTACACTATTTGTGAAGGTAAAAGCCTCAGCAGCGTTAGCTAATTAGGTGGTCTTCTCCGGTGTCTGCGCAGACACCGAAGATGCATTCTGTAAAGACCCTCGAAGGCATCATTATAACAGTTTGCTTCGTGCTGAGTTACCCTCACATATTTCCTTTTCAATAGGAGTCTGTAGGGGAGCTTTTTAATAGAACCATAATAGAGAACACAATACAATAAAAACTGAAAAAGAAAACGAAGCTCCAACAAATCCTGGTGTAATCCTGGTGTACATACACCTGAACCCTGTGTGATATTGGATGCAGCTAGCGGGTTGTACGTGGCGGCTGCAGCATTTCTTCTCTCTCCTCTATCTACCTCTCCGTATATTCGTCCGTTTGTTTTAGCCGTGTTTGGTGCTGAGGCATTTGCTGGATGCCAGGGCCAGTGTCTCCAACTTAAAACAAGGAGGAGGCAAACAGCGTACCCAACCCTAAACAATAATGAGAAAGACAGCTCCTCGTCTGTAAAAAAAAGAGACAGCAAGCGTCTCACAGGCAAAACAATTATGAGACAGAAAACGCCTCACGGGCAAAACAATGAGGAGATCAACGGTGTCTCCTCAGAAGAACAAGGAGGAGACAGATGGCGTCTCGAGCGGAAACCAATACAGAAACAAACACTGTCTCTAACATTCAGCAATAAGGGGCCAGACAGCTGCTTGCTCCTTTGCAAAATAGTAAGGAGACGGACAGTCTCTTCTAGGCAAAAGAATAGGGAGGTAAACAGTGTCTCCCGCACAAAACAATAAGGAGAAAGACCGTGTCTCCGGTTCAAAACAATAAGGAGACAGATGGTGTCAGTCGCTATCGGCGTCTGAACTGGAGGAATTTGTACTGCTGCTGCTACTTTCGTCGCTGCTTGCTGAGCTGCTGGAGCTGTTGCTGCTCTCTGATGCCTCTTCGCTGCTAGATGAGGCGGCTTGTTCCTCTTCATCT
The DNA here is from genome assembly GCF_000499425.1 of Eimeria acervulina. Lineage (NCBI taxonomy): Eukaryota > Apicomplexa > Conoidasida > Eucoccidiorida > Eimeriidae > Eimeria > Eimeria acervulina. Next base: position 162,623 of record NW_013549486.1, on the reverse strand, counting down.
GAACTGGAGTCAGAGGATGCGGGTTGAGATTCGCTGCTGGAGTCGTCGCTCTCGGATTCGGAGCTTTCCTCGGTGCTGCTGCTTTCTGAACTGGCACTGTCAGTGCTTTCAGATTCATCTTCTTCAGTTGAAGACGAGCTGCTGGAGGAATGCTTGGACGCTTCCTCTTCTAAGGGAGTTGCCCCTTCCTCCTTCTCAGATGCATTTACAAGAGAAATCAACTCGCTGAGCTGCTGGAGTTCGCCGATGAGTTTGCGCATATAAGACCCTTCGCTCTGCAGCATGCGCTCGGTGTGCAGCAAATTTGTTGCAAATGGCCCGGCGACTGCACACAGAACCATTCACAGAGAGAAAGCGTCTTTCTAGTACTTTAACGCAGCCTCCACAGAAGGCGGAGAGCAACCATCGTGCCCTCTTTATTCTTCTATGCAAGTAGCATACACAATACGCAGAAGAAATACGCACAACTAATTTGCTGATCATCAAGATCCCAGGAATCGAATGTGCCCGCGTTCTGCTCCTCTTCAAGGATCTCTCGCCAGATAGGAGCCCAATGGCGCTCCTCCTCCAACCGATGTGCCAGCTCCATCCTGAATGGAAACCAGGCACAGCTGAACGTTAACTGTTTGCTTATGCATTCGCTTCAGAGTGAGGGAGAAAAAAGGCTGCTTCCAGTCAACGAGCATAGGGAATGGCGATAATAGTCCGGTAGAAACCTCTTATAGTATCAGGGTAGGTCGCTAGTTTGCGCCCACCTTCGCTTCAGCTCTTGCTGATTCAAAGTCTCGACCAAATTCCTCTGGCTCCTCACTCCTGCCCGGGCATTGTTCTGCAAGAGAATTAACTGCAGAGTAGTCATTGGTGAGAATGGGGTGAGGCAGGCTGGTGACTAACGCAATCTAAACGAATGAATGAGTGCAACGAACTTGGACTTCGCTGTGTATTGCCTTTGACTTAGTGAAGTGAACGGGGTCCTAGGGGTATTATCTCACTAGCCCCAGTTCCCGTCGTTTTATCTCGTTCTGGTTCACAAGGAACCTCTGTTTCTCAATGAGTCGTTTCTGGTATAAACGATCCGCTCTCTCGGCATTTCGCAGAAGAACGCGCTCTCTTGCTTGTTTGTGCTGCCTTTCCGCCTCAATAGCCAGCGCTTCTTCCAGCAACTTCCTGTGTTCCTCGAACTGGCTCATGAGCTGCTTTAGCGCACTTCCCTGTCCTTCTCGCTTGCGCTGCTCCTGCTCTTGAAGCAATGCTCGTCGTTTTTCCTCCATTTGTTTACGGTGCTTCAACTTGTCCAGCACCTTATCGTAGGCATTGCGCTTTTCTTCCATTTCCTTTAGCAGCTTTTCCTGTTCTTCCATCATGCGTTTTTCTATGGCGCCAACTTCCTCCTCTGCCGCAGCTTCAGCTTCTCGCTGTAGCTGAGCATATTGTTCTTCTTCAGACATTTGAGGCTGAAGTACACACACCGTTCAAGACCAAGAACATAAATACTCCTCGCCCGTTAATTTTAAAATAGCGTCGAGATGGAGAACCTCGAAACGCATTTCTGAATGCACAGCATCAAGCACCGCCACTGACCAACTCAGTTTCCCGTGTCAGTTTCGCCATGCGTTCCATCTGTTTCATCATGGCCTCCGTTTCTGCCGCTTGGCGCTGCTGTAGCTCCTGCATTTGCAGGGTAATGCGGTCATCCACCTGCAAATAATAAGGCCTATGTCCAGTAGCTTGCGCGTAAGAATGCAACCGCACTTGGCAGGGAATGAAGACAGTTACAGATATTCATCTGGTACCGAATTCTTCTTATGATGAGCACACAACGTCGCTCGAAGATAAAGGAAGATGAAGTTTCCCTACCGTCTGTGTTTGTACGAACAAGTATTCCTGTAACTCGGCCTGAGGATGTACATCCAACAAGTCCACGCATTTGAAAGTCACCAAACCAACGGAAGAGGAACATGCGTGCCACCGGGCTGACTGGACCTTACTTTGTAGAGCTCTTGCACATCGTCAGGACGTCCGTCGCACCTGAAAACAAAAGCTCAGCAAAGAAGGACTTCATTCTGTCCATTGCTTGATATATACATGTATGCATTTGTTTATGTATAACTGCTAAAAAGTTACCGCTATTTGGGGTTTGTGACAGATGGCTGTTGCGATTTCACGTACACTCTGCCTCCCTTGTCCTTCCAGAAGTTTTCCGTGAGTGCGCTGATCTCTTCTGCTTTTTTCATAGTTAGCTCTTGAAGAAGCGACGCCGTTTCCTTGTCGTGTTTGCGTGCTAGCAGCTGCGATAGAATCCAAAGCCTAATCTGTGTCTGCCCTCAACACCAGCTTAAGCCTTTACGTCTCAGCTGTGCTAGGAGGAAGACAAAATAGCTGCGCTAGTAGATAACATGCGGCTGTTTGCTTACCTGTGCCACTGCAGCAGTGTTGCTACCCTGATTGACTAGGCGTTGCAACTCCTCCATTTCTGCTGCCTCTTCTTTCTGCAGCGCAACTCAATCGCAGCAGAAGATTGCAGCTGGATTCCTAACACGCCTGAGGACAATGAGAGAACCGTCTCCTTCCAAGCATGACAAGCGTTCGTACCTGCTTAGCCTCAGCAGCAATCTTTGCCTCAAGTTCCGCTTTAGCTTGTTCAATTGCTTTCTGCTTCTGCGCTTCTGCTTCCTGCCGCTTTTGTTGTAGACGTTGCCTTCGCTCCAGCAGCCGCCGCTGAGCTCGCTCTTCTTGCTCTTGCAGTTCAGCTGCCAATGTCGACTCCATTTGCTTTAGTGCAAGCTCATGTTCTGCAGCACAAGATCCACGCGAATCATAACAAGGGAGGGAGCGGCATATTCTCATACCCTCTCCTACATAGGGGGTAGGAGTGCAGCGAATGATCGGACCCATCCGAACTAGAGCTCTAACCGTATATTATTGGGGGAATACGGGGAGCTTCAAATTTCGACAACGCATATTTATTACCTTTAAGAAGTTCTTCCCTTGCGTCATCAGGAACTTGTGCTAGTTTTGCTTCCCGCTCTTCGTTAAGCTTTTGCTTCGCCAGCTCGTGAGCTCTCCTCCGTTCAGCAATTTCCTGTTCTCGCTCGATTCTATCGCGTTCCTCTGCTTCCTAGAATTCAAAGGTGAAGAAATAGGCAGTCTTCGAGTGCGATGAGGCCCTGTCCTCCTCAGAGTGCACTGTGGCCTACTCAGTAGAGCGCTACAAACAACAGATGGAGTGCGTACCTCCTGTTCCTTCTGAATTTCCTCAAGGGCCTTGTCCAGCTTTTGCTGAGCTTCTTCCATGATTTGCAAAATTGTTGCAGAGGAATCTGCTGCCTCCATTGTGGCAGAGCCCCTAAGAGAGAAAGCACAGTAGCGTATATTGTCCTGGTGCAAATGCACTGCTGTAATAATGCAGAAATGCAAATGCCCCATATCATCAGTTGGGCTGACCTGCTGAATTTTTCGATAGCCTCTGACGTGTCCGAGAGCCCCTGAATAGTCTCGCTCTGAAGAATGGCTAAAGCGGACTTAGAACTACCCTCAATCATGTTGCGCTGTGCAATGCAGTAGGCTAGATGCTTCTTTCGTCGGCGACGAAGCTGCTGGCGTAGTTCTTCGATCGTTTCATCTTGCCTGTTTTCAGGAACAACGAGACTAGGCTTAGACGTTTCTGCAGAGGCAACTCCTCCAGATGACAGAATGGCGCAAATGCGCCAAACGATACGTTGGACTTCATCAGTTCCCATAGCCCGGCGTTTGTTGAGCAAGTCCTCCTCTCCCTCCTCCTCAGCTTGCTCCTGCAGAATAAGCAGGTGAAGCACCCACATAGCGCAAAATATGTGCAGCCCGACAATGCGCAAAAATCGTAAGGAAGTGTACAGTGTAATCCAAAATGAAGGCCGCTGCGAGAGGTGACACGTGAAATTTTCGTGTTTGCAGGACATGTTGACGGTTACGCAGATGTTAGACGGTACAGTGAGTCTTCCGACGTCTACTCGGCACTAAACTCCAATGGCTTCTACCTTTTACGCATGTCTTACCATGGACTTTGTGAGAGCTGCCTGGCTGAGGCGGTTTTGCCTTGAGCTCTGAAGAGCCCTCATGGCGTTTTCGTTCTGAGTCTGGAAAGCTAAGTCGGCGTATCGACAGTACGTTTCTTTCTCTCGGCCTATGAGCGGCTCCAGCTCAGCTGCTGCAAGCCTCCACTCTTTCTACAGGCCAAGGCACAGCATACCGTTATAACAGGAGCAGCGTCTGTGCAGATTCTAGCATGGGGGGCCGCTTAGGGCCCAACAGGCTTAGCATTGGGCGCACAGCATTCAACAGTCGTAGAACGCCAAATGCGCGGCCAATATTGCAAAGAAAGCATCCTGAGGAAACGTGTTCCCGCTTGTGTAGCTGCATCCTAGGGTCTTTCTTAGCAATAAATTCCTACGTGTATGCAAGACTGAAATTTGCATGTGTGCTCACCTGCAACCTATCGTCTGTGTCCGCGTCATCAATACCCTTGCTCCTTGCCTGAGTTTCCAGTACGCCGATCATGCCATTTATACATATTTGGTCGTGTAGAGCTCAAGCATACCTGAATGCACTATGATTGGTAGAGTATGATGGACCTCAAATAGCGCGATGTAACGGTACCTCGTTTGCGCGGGCCAAAAACGAATCATTAACTTTGCTGAGCAGCTTTTGCTTGAATGTAGAGACAGCATGGATTGTGTCTAGTTCCTTTAATCCCCTTTGGTTCTGTTGTCTTAATTTTAGTACGGTATCCTCGTACTCGTCAAGGACTGTCTCCTCTTTCGCGGTAGCCCTGTCCGGCACAGCATGTCAGAAGCAGCCGGTGTGCATATATGGATGGTTATGCAGCACACTACATGCTTATCAGCGCCCACTTGTGTTGGTTGCACTCTTTTCATGTGTAGTGTTCAATATTTGCGGTAGTTGCTTTCATACTCATCCAGTTTATTACAGGCTACTTCGAGTTGCTCTGTTTGATCTTCGAGAAGCTCGGCGACCCGCTTTCGTTCTTGTAGCTCCAGGTCCCACAGTTCTTCCGTTGCTTCCTGTCTCTGGTTTCGCAAGCACGCAAGCAACTGATCTCTGTACTTAGCCAGCGCTTCACCCTGCTGCGTTTTCAGTTCGTCCTGAAGAGTTGCCGGTGCGCTGAGATCCTCTGTGTTATCCTTTATCAATGTCTGAAAGCCCGCACAGTAAAACAGAGTGTATTCTAGCAACGCTGCCAGTGAATGTCTATGCCTGACTAAAAGCAAGCGTACTCCGGCTAAGTTAGGCCAACAACGGTTCAATTCTCACCGCCATATCCACCCCGAACTTGGCGACATTTTGGAAGAGGGTTGTTTCATAAGTCGTAGCAGCCTAAATCAACAGGAGACACAAAAGGCGTTGCATTCGCAAAATGCGGCATAGGGTGTTTTGGATCTCCTCCTTTAATACGAAGAATTATGCACTAATTCATGAACGCAAATGTGGTCTGGAGCACAGAGAGCGGCCACTACCTCCGCTCTTTGCTTCAAGTATTTTCTGACCTTCAGTTGTTCAGCCAGTATGTGCAACCCCCTGCGCATCAGCGCAACTGCACATTGTGCTTGCAGAGATACGTGCTGAACTGCCAGTTCTTGCCGTTTTTGAAGCATCAAAAGCTTGCGCGACTTGAATGCAGACTGTCTCTTGTGAACCGATTCTGCCCTTGAAGCAATGACACGCTTAAGGGCAGCAGTGGCGGATTCTAGCTCGGCGTCCCGAAGGCGGTGAGTTTCTTTTGAAACCTGTGTGTAGGACAAAAACTGCAGCTCAGCCTCACAGCCTTTAGGTAGCACCCAAGAGATATTCGCGACCTTTCTGAGACCTTCGGTGATATTGCTTGTTCGAGTAGTTTGACTGGCTGCTCGAGCATTGACAATCTTCGCCGAAGCAGTGTTGGTGCGTCATTTGGCAGCACCATCTAGATAGGTAAGACTTTTTATCTGTCTAGCATGCTAAAATTTGACCGACCTCGTTCACCGAGTCATCGATGAACTTTCGCCTGTTTTTGAAGCTTCTGTCCGAAATGCTTGCATCTAGTGTAACCTGCATTTCTTCCAAAATGTCGGAGCACCTAACAGATTGGATATTGTCGTACCTGAAGGGACGCATGTTTTGACGGTATGCCCACTGGTCTACAAACTTCATATTTTGAAACGCGCTACTGTTAGACGATCCACGATGTTCCTATTCAAAGTTTAGGCCGGCTCCGCGGGTGCCTATTGCTCGTACCGATTACGTATGCGCTCCAAAATTTGGTTCTTCGTAGTTTGCATGGATGTTTTAAGGAGTCTTGACTCAGTGGCAAACGCCGAATTCAACGTTTTATTTTGAGCATCAATTATTGCCTACAGGCATATGGCAGGAATTATGCTAGGGTGAAGTGTTTGGTTGATGTGAAACGCTCGCCCTATTCGCACGCCAAACGCATGCATCCTGGCGGGTAAGGTCCAGACAGAGTTTTTCAATGGAGCACTTCAGTCATCACATGCACAAAAGTGCTACAAAGCTTACATCATACATATCTCTCAATTCTGCTTGGTAATTGGCAGTCCAAGAGTCCATTTGTGACATTGCCTGTTCTTCCGCAGAAGCAATGGCTTTTTCAGCTGCTTCAGCAGCTTCTTGTACTCTTGAGCGTCCCTCCTGCCGTCACCAGTGTTAAGGAACTCATAATTTCCGGGTTCAAGTGCGTATTCTCCGTTGGGTTTTAGGGTTTGTTTATACTCCACGCCGTATATTGCACACTTTTATTTCCATTGAGTAGCCATTGGGATTAACGCTTACCTTAAGACTACCCATCACAGCAACCTTCAGCGCTTTGGCTGCTTCGCCGGAATCCATCTTCGCCGTTTCCACCGCTTGCTTTCCCTCGAAAGCAGCCCTATTTACCGCTTGGGTGGAAGACGAAATTTCTTGTTCAATGACAGCTGTGTACACAGTTAGCTTCCATGCTGCTCCTGCGAGCTGTATAGCAAACGAAAAACACTCTCCAGACAAATTTCCAACCCAAAAAAGGAATCAGCTATGAAGGCTCAGAATTGCCTTGAATCCAGTGCTAGGGGGCAACGTTCTGCGAAAAAAAGGGCAGGAAAACCAGACGTTGAACAGATGGCATACCGCACGATATATTTCAAGAGCCTTTTGCTCCTCAGCCTCGTCTTCGCTTCGTGCCAAGTTGGCCCTGGCTTCTCTTAGCTCCAACAAAGCACTGCCAGTCATTAGCTAATCGCACATTCATTGACAGGTGAAACCGCAGTGGCAGTCATTTTCATCTCAGCAAGATACTCTATTGAACCAACTATCGGTGCGTCTGGTTAATAGCTGCCATGCACTCACGTGCCCTTCAATATCTTCAGAAAGCATGCTCTTGAAAGCAAGGTTTGTGTCTCCTTGAGCCTAACCATGACAGCACCAACGGAAGCCGTAAGACATCCATGCATGGGCGGGAAAAGCTTCCTCATCGTCAATAGTTGATAAAAGTGGGAAAGTCAATGAAAAGCCTCACTTCTTCCAGAAGATTTCTCATTCTGGCTTTGTAGATCTCTATTATGGAAGGCATGTCGTCGTCCTCATCAGCCCGAGCTTTTCTGAACTCCTCGAGGAGTTCTTCTATCTGCGTCTCTACAGAAAGCTTGATCGAAGAAATTTGCGTCTGCCCTTTTTCACCAACAGCTGGAAGAATAATACTTGAGACTAGGGAGTCGTTTCGTGACCACATCCCGCTTGCTTGGCGCAGTAGCAGTAGCTGCTCGCCTTTGCCTTTGAGGGCCTCTTCCTATCCAGGTACCGCAGAAACCGCATAAAACCACGGCTGACTGTCGAGAGGAGAGTATCAAGTATATCCTACAGAGCACAACTGCAGTGCAAGGAAGCAAACCTCCTGGTGCTCCTTCTCTTCCCGCGCCAGCTTGTTGACAAGATCTCGTCTTCTTAACCGGAGCAGGCTAAGCAGTGTAGATAGAATCTCTTCACGCTCTTCATCATGCTCCTTGTCCCATATCTGTTTTCAAGCGGCACACGCGCATAAATCCGTGGTACAAGAAGTTTGTTTCGGGTCAGGTATGCCGGTATAGACCCTCCACAGTTACATTGAACCATATGAGACGAGCATCACCTGTCTACCATCGCTTCTCTTTTCCTCAGCTGGGGCGATATTTTTCTAGGGCCACCACTGCCATACTACCGCTAACAGGTTTTCTAGGGTACGCTGCCTCTCTTGCTATAGATGACACATAGCACTTTCGGATGACTTTCCACGGTCCATTTGCACTATAGACCACTCCCATTAATAGTTTCAGCAGGCATAGCTCTATCCCGTTTCCCCACGACTTACATCTGAGGCTGCAGCATCTTGTAGCTGTTGTGAAAGGGCCTGTTTCAATTGCTTCGTTGATTCGAGAAGTTGAGATAAACCCTGGCTGCGTTCAGCCATTATTTGGCTGCATTGGTGCTCTGCTTCCTGTTGAATTTGTTTGGCTAGGTTGAGAACTGCAATGAATAGTCGAGGGTCTTGCGTTTCCAGCTTTTTGGCCAAGGCTCGTCTTGCCCTTAAAACACCAGGATCCTCCTCCATGGGAACCTGAGCTTGGTTTTGAAGGATGAGGTCTTCCACTTCCCTAATTGTGGCTTTCCTGTGCAAATGTCAATTCAGTGGTGACGTGATGCATACCAACTAGCGCATTGCATAGGCGACGTTACAGTAGGTGTACAACATACGTGGATGTCTCCTTTGGGGGCCGCTGGTTGTATTTCGATTTGGGGTCTGTTTCAAGCTTTTCCAGTCTCTGATGTTTGACCGTCCAGGCCGCCAAAAACAGGAACACTGCCATCAATACGGTCCCCAAAACGACTGCACTAAATAACAGCCAGCCAGATGTTTCTAAGGCAGTAGGGAGCCGCGCAGAAATGGCGGCGAGTGTCTCAGCAGTTCGCAGTTGGGGTAGCAGTGCGTCGTCCCTGCAAAGCCTTTTGGGTTCCATGACACGCAGGACCAAGATCTTGTTTTGGTCTGCATTCAGGCCAAATACGTAGAGCCCGGGATCTTTGAAGGTAAACATGAATAGGATTCTCTGTTCTCCCGCTTTCATGTCGGTATCCAGTTCCCTGCGCAAAGTCAGCAAGGGGCTTATTGTGCATTAGCTAAACCCAACACTACAACTAAGCCCAAGGCCTCGCTCGACAAACGGGAAGCGCAAGCGATGTGCTTCTCACCTAAAGGCTCCGTAGTCGAACTGTTGGTTCGTGTTCAACAAATTGTTCCGAAGATACACCGGGTATATGGGATTAGGGCTCGGGCGGATGTGCCAGGCTACAGTCGAGCCCAGTGGAAGGCATTGGACTGGATCGGACACTCCGAAGTAACCGAAGTCGACAGATGGTGCCAATCGTCGTGTGTGAGCCCTTGCATCAATTTCCGTGTCTTTTGTTCCTTCTTCCTCACCGCTGCTGGGGATTTCGGGCACGATGCCGTATCCCTCTAAGCGTTCAGTTACGTCATCAACGAAACTCTGTGGTACGCCCACAAGACCTGTCATTTTGGCTGAAGCATATTAACACACACAGTCGTGCTGCTCAAGCTGAGGGGAGGGCCGGAAGGCTCACACCGGGAGGACCTTGGTGATAAATGCGAGTGCCCTTTGTATAGCTTTCATTACCCGCTTCCCAAACCTACGAAAGATGAACTAATGTAATAAAGTCTATTTTTGACTTTGTGCGGAGACGCTGACCTAGCGTCGTATCAAACATCCGGATAGTACAGCCTGCTTTGTCCTCGCACTCATATGAACCAGTGGCAAGCCCAGTCTGCGTTGTAAGATCTTGTAGCGCAAACTCTCTGTCGCCCGACGCTGTTTCAGGGTCGTCAATAAGCAGCTTAGACTCCTTTAGAATCAATTGGGGGCGCGTAGCCCTGCAAGCTTCGTCGCAGACTTCATCCAGGGACTTTTCGCCGGCACAAGAGCAAAGACCCGATATACTGCTAAAGGAACCGCCTGCCGGGCCGCACTGGCTAGAGCAAATATCCTTTGAAGATGAGCAAGCTCCTGTTGAGTCCCGCACCGCGTCTTCTGTGCATTCATCGTAAATCTGGATACCAGCATGCGCAAAAGTGTGACGAAGTATTGATTGCACTGCATGAATATTGGGTTGAGATGATGAAGTATCCCAGCATCCTGTCGCGGTTTTTTTCATTTTCATGCTCCACCAATAATCAGTGACTCACAGTTTGTTGGCAGGGCTCCACGCCATCCTGATCACTAAGGTCTTCCTTCCCTTGAATATAGTGGAACCCGGACAGGCAAACGCACGACCTGTCTGCCTGTTGGAACGCTCGATTCGTTCCCCTACAAGAACAAGACGTAGCTTTCGAATTAGACGTTGCTGTGGCCCCGCATAGTACGCAGCCTGTTTGGCCTTCCAAGGGGTTGTATGTCCCTGACTGCAGCAACGCATGCATATTGTCAAAGCACGCATACCATCTAAGTGGTTACGCGATTGAATGCCGTGGATGTTGGATTCTTTATGCGTCTGAACTGCTGTTTGGCAACGCCTGTCCTACCGGGCATGAATAGCAAGCCTTAGCACTTGATGAGGCAGCTTGAAGTCCGTATGTCCCTGGAGGACAAGGTGTCTCGCTCCTAGATCCTGCAGGGCAGTACGTGCCAGGGGCACACCGAAAGCCCTTGTCTCTTTCCTTGTTGGTTGGCATCCTGAACGCACATTGGGGAGTGCTGCCTACAGAGTATTGGTGAAGCGCCGAGTTTGCACCGGCAAATGCTCCTTCTTTCTCTCCTATTGGACCGTATTCTTGAGCAGAACTAAGGTATTTACGCTTCGGTGCCTGATCTTACTGGGAGTTGCATCCTTCCAAACAAACGTATCCAGGGGTACACGGCCGACACTCTGTCATACCAGGCTCGCTTGAGTAGGTGCCCTGCAAGATAGCGTAAATGCAAACGCATTCACCTATTATCAGGCCATTTATTACCTTATTTATTTCATAGGTTTAGTGCATTGCAGTACGGCCTTTGAATTTTGTACGCTGGCGTGCTGAAGACGATACCGCTGGGCATATAGTACAGCCAGTTTCCAATGAAGTAGTGTCAGATCGATCGGCGGAACCCATGTAACCAGCTGGGCATGGACTGGGGATTGATTGATCGAGCGGACAATAGGAACCGGGTGGACACTGCAAGGGCGTCCCTGAGCCCACTGGACACAGAGCTCCAGCTGGGCATAGTTGTGGTTCGCCGCTACCGGCAGGGCACCAAGTTCCCTGTAGGCATTTGCGTGGGACTGCGGTCCCTAAAGGGCAAGAATGCCCTACTGGACATGCAACTCCAGGCTCGGATGACCCTTCCACTGGACAATAACTCCCCGCTGAACACGCATCCAGGCGAGGGATATTGGCCGCATACGGTTAGCGGGCACCATAACAAATGTGAACCACGACGAGTGAGCACCAGTTCCTAAGGAGCCCCAGCAGGCATAGGGGATCTATAGCATGCACTTGTAGGTAAAACGCTGTTGTTTTGCAACCCAATAGGCTCCTTAGCGCAGATGTCTGGCACTAGGTGAAGGCTAGAGCGCTACCTGCTACCCCGCAAAGCAAGCACCCACTCAGAAAAGACGCCTGTTTATGGCACCGGGTAGTGTGCAGGCCATAAGCTTCGCTCACCTGGACAGGGCTTACAACCAAAGTCACTGGTCAACCCGCGCTCGTCTGCATACGTTCCAGGTGGGCAAGGTATTGCTTGCTGACTACCCTCGAGGCAATAGTGCCCCGTAGGGCATTGGTTCTCCTTTGACAATTCTCCATTGCCTTCACCAGGACAGAGGTATCCGGGTAGGCAAATAAGGCATGCGGCGGTGCCGCTGCCTTCTTGGTGGGGATTGTAAGTGCCCCCTATGCACGGCCGTGGTTCCGAAGAGCCCAGAGGACAAAAGTGGCCTACTGGGCAAGGTTCAGGGACAAGCGCGAGGGCAGGGCAATAGAACCTGAACACCGATGAAAACTCCACAGAATGGCAATGCCATAGTGGGCAACTAAACGATGCAAGAAATCGCTGTGTTTGCGAGGAGCCGAGGCACCAAAATCAAAGAGGTACGCAGCGCACCGAAAGGAAAACACATGCCAGGAAGCCTCAATTCCTACAATTTTAAGGTCTAAGGTGCACGATGTTCAGAACCTACCCCTTCGGACAAATAGAACAATCGCTTTCCCATCTGCCTAATGTAGCCTGTCTGACACTTCCGGCTGGACAAGCCTGTGGTCCCTTGGCACCTGCTGGGCAGTAATGCCCTGGAGGGCAAGGGATGCCTCCATATCCTGTGTCCCATACTTCTTCCCAATTATCCAAGGTCAATAGTGTAACGTCTCCGGCAGCACTAGCACTCGGTGGTACAAACGGTTCATTTGGCAGCTGTTCCATCCATGGGTTGGGCACCCAATTGCCCAGACCACAGAAGAACCTGCCCACACGGGTTCATAGGCACACCAGTGCTTTTAGCATGCTGTGCGTTTCCTCTTGGTCCTCAAATTCTTCACAGTGCATCCTCCCATTTGTCGTGAAACCAATGGCAATATTCCGAAGTGCATACCCTGCAAGGCAATCCCCAACTTCGGCAGCCCCCCTACAATATTTTCCTCTCGGACATGGAACGCAAATATCAGTTGCATCAGGGTCTGAAGCGGGTACAGAGCCTCGAGGGCAGAGGCCAGGTTCTGCACTTCCTTCGGGACACACCTGCGGCTCGCGTATACATTCGCAATCAATTTTGTGTCAATAAATACGATGCATGCATGGCCTCCGTGTTCTCCCCTAAAGTAAGTTTCTTGCGAAAAAAGGCGATTTAGATATTCCTTTCAAGCAAAACGTTGAATTCGCTCTTGCCGAGTTGCTACTGACCTTTTCTGCGGGGCACTCTATCGGGTCGGTGCTAGTCGCGTTGCAGTAGAACCCTTCTGGGCAGGGTTGGCAAGAGCGTTGGCCCGTCGTGCTAGTGTATGAGCCTGGTGCGCATGCAATGGGATGGGTTGCCCCCTCTTCACAATAAAATCCTTTTGGGCAGACTTCGCCTTTATCCCCATCCGTGGGTTTTCTTGTTGCAGAACCTTTGTAACAGACGTATCCGGGGGCGCAGTCTCCTGTAGGGGCTGTATTGCCCTCTCCAGAACAATACTTGCCCGCTGGGCATTCTACGCACGACGTCCCTCCGGGTTTCTCCTAGAGCCACACATTGCAAAAACGAGATGGCGGGGGTGAATATACTGCAAGCCAGCAACATGCAGCCTAAATTACTAAGGCAACGAACCTGATACTGCCCTTCAGGACATGGCGTTGGCTTCGTAACTCCTGCCTTACAAAAATGACCTGGCGGACACAGCCCATTCATCTCGTCTTCAAAACTGTACACATGATCAATAATGCGGGGATGTGTGGCTCCTGCGACGCAGATAGTCCCTGCGTAGCACTTGTCTGTGGCAGCTGATGCCCTGTAGTTAGGGCAGTATACTCCTCTAGGACACAGCTTGCACGATGATTGCCCTGGTTGATCCTGAAACGTCCCAGGTTTGCAAGGCTGTGGGATTATAGTTTGTTGGCCGCAGAAGTGCCCTATCGGGCACTCTGCACCGTCTTGGGTATTCCCTGGAGTTGGACAGTAGGTGCCGGGGCTGCAAGGAGTGCACGAAGCTTGGCCAGCAGAGCTGAATGTTCCGGCAGGGCATTGCTGAGAAGTGCCAAAAAGATATGGATGCTGCAAACGTGCCGTCTTGCACAATTGAGCCTCCACTGGGCTGAAACTGCAGGGCGTCATGAACTAACCAATCAAAGGTGGCCTACGTTATCAAATCAGTAAAATGACACTCTGAGAGCAGCATGGGGCTGTGGCAAAGTGGGGGAATAATATTGGTACTGGTTATTTCACTGAATTCCCTACACTGGTGTAGCTGGCTAAGTAGTGTCACTGGCGACTAAACAATACTGTGAATGTATCCGTTCTCTTGCCTTCTCGGCGAATGAGCCTTCAGGACAGTAATGGCCTGCTGGACAGATGTAGCCCATTTTCTTGTCTTCAGGTGTTGCGGTGTTTGATCCTTCCAGGCAGACGTAGCCCTCAGCACAGGGAACCTGCACACCCTCGCTGATGCATGCGAAGCCGGCGGAGCATTTGAAGCACCCGGACTCAGAAGTAACTCCTCCCGTTTGCGAGAATGTTCCTCTGCGCGCAAGCCATACCAACTACTAACCCAAGATTCGTGTCTTTACAAATTATGACAGCGGTTTAAGGGAGTCAGTTGCGGTTATTACGTTATCACTGAGAAGCCAGCGACTTGTTATGACTGAACAGAACATGGGTGGGCGCCAGACAAGGAGGCTAATGGTCAGTCTACTTCTGCGGAATTCGTTGCGAACTCTGCGAGGACCAGCATGCACAGGTGGGCGTACACGGGGCATGCGGTGGGCTGCGAAACGCCTTCGATGCAGAAATGGTTGGGAGGGCAGATGTCGCCGATATCAACTACTTCACCAGTCTCCGGATGCACCATGCCTGCCAACGGTGTGGCAGTCCAAGACCCTCCTTTGCAGTAGTAACCCTGACATCCAGCAAATAGTTTGTAGATCAAGAGCAGTATCATATGTGCACCAGTAACCATGACATCCAGCAAATAGTTTGTAGTGCGTATATTCAAATATATTAAGCGTTGCGTAGACGAACTGAGGAAAATCGACAACGAGACATAAGTAATACTTACGGCTGAGCATTTCCCTGAGTCCTTTGTTGCTCCTGTTTCTGCACAAAACTTGCCCTTTTCACAGGGCACGCAGGATTTTGTGTTTGACGACCCTACTCCCGTAGAGATCCAACCAATCTTGCAGTATTCCGATGTTCCTCTAGTTGATCCCTCAGGACATACAAAACCCGCTAAACATTCTTTGGGGTTCTCGACACCGAACGCATCGCAGTAATAGCCAGCAGGGCAAACTTTGCAGCTTCCTGCACCTTCCTCTGGCTGATATGTTCCTGGTGGGCACTTCTTTTGTGTTACCGGGCCTTGCAGTACAACAAAAGTAGCGCAGAAGGTCGATTCCTTCGATGCAGCCTCAGTATAAAGGAATATTGTGGCTTGAAGGGAAGTGTAGGGACTCACGCCCACTAGGCACCGCGCCAAGTGGCGCGACTACATGGCACTCTATGAGGCCTAGAGAACTAGCTTGCATCTGCACTCTGAAGGTTTTGCAGCTCGTTTATTTTCCTAGTTTCCCGACCTCGAGTCGCTTTGCTGGATAGTGAAGCATAGGCCGTAATGGATTGAGTTCCAGGAAAAAAGCGAAATATTATAGACTTTACGCCCTTCAGCTCCTCGCCCTTATTTTCCACGATATGGTGTATTGATTTGGCACGATACGGAAGGGGGCGCCTCCATGCACCAAATGTGTAGGGCGTAGACCACGTGGATCCGTCGAGTCCAGCGGAAGTCCCGCACAGAGTAATACACCCATTTTCATAGTTTACGTCCACTCCGAGCAAGGCCTGCATGATAGAACCACGATTGGTCAATCCGAACCAGGTACGCTGACAGAACTCTCTGTTCGGACGATTGTAGGCGAGTACCTAGGGAAATGGTCCAGATGTGATGTTAGCATAATCGTAGCCCCAAGCTTGCAGGTATGGTGCTGTTCGAAATGTAATTGAAAGACGGGTGTAACTCCGATTACTATGTTCCCTGCAAAAGCCTTTTCGAGAGGGCTTGGAGCGTCGCCCTACCGCAGGGTTTTGGCCGCCTTCTAGCTGAATGCGAATGCCGACCAAATCTGTCGGCTCGACTAGCTCTACCACGAAGAGCTCTTCCTGTTCTTGACTAGCAGCAGCTCGTTGGCGGCACGTAGTTGCTTCAATGCAGCTCGCACTACCCACGCGACGTCTGAACCATCCAGATGAAAGACCTGCACCATTCGCGGCTAGCTCCAGGTCAGTAAGGGCTTCACGCTTCAACGGCAGCTCCCTACTACTAGGGCGCTTTGCCTTAGCATGAATTGTCCCTGTTAAGTCAGAATGGAGAGCACAGGAACCATTTTGAACGTTGACCGGGATTTTTGAACATCTTGCGTTCGTCTGCACCGCCTAGCTAGTAGTCAAGTATACTCCTGCGTCTTCCCCACCTGAATGTGCAGAGCAGTAATGACCACGAGCACACTTGTGTGCAGTAGGAGATGTCGACCCTCGGGGGCAGTAGTAACCTTCAACGCAGGGACCCTCAGGCTCGATAAGTCCAGGGGAGCTACAGTACATTCCAAAAGGGCACTTTATGCACTCGGCCTCAGAAGCAGCCCCAGTGTATGGTAGAAATGTCCCTGCAAACTCACAGAGCAGAACTGACTTCGCGTATCGGATTTTGAACAGGCTTCGCTGTAGTGCATAATAAGCAAACTGCTATGGGTAGCATTTTCACTCTGTCCTTTGCGCACATCTACACTGGAATCGCACGGGAGGCCGCCGGAAGGAAGGCCGAGATAATCGTACCTTCAGGGCAGGGGATATCCGACACAGCTGGACGCAAATAAAGGTTCTCTTCAAGTTCAATACGGCGTATTCGGTGGGTATAACTGTCAGCAAGAAGCACCCCTGTTCGCTTCCTGCCCTTCTGCCACAAGAAAGCCGTTGGCAAAAGCAAAAACTCAAACCATCACTTTTCTTTGGGGAAAGCAGCTCAATAACTGGAAAGAATGTGCTCTAACTAGGATTCCGCCTGTTGCCTTACTCCATAGAAGCTACTAACACCATAAAAGGCTTCCTCTACTCCTGTCGTGGCAATGCTAATCTCCGCGTCGTCGATCACATGCGACCTCCAGGCTGAATAATCAACCAGTGTTGATATAGTATTTGCTTGAAGGTCTATCTTTCTCAGGCTGCGATGGAAGGACACTGTGCGGAAAGCGCAAGACTATGAAGCTTGTGTGCCAAACTGCACGTGCGATGCGGGCAGCAGGGAATAATGTGTAGTGCGTCCTGGTTTCTGTCTGTTTACTTACGCGCGAGCATCGAGATCAGCAACAATGAGCACTACGTTACTCTGCACAACGCACCACGCATACTGCTTCCAGATATGGAACTTTTTCTAAGCAAGAGGCAGAAGTGAGTTCGAAGGATGGCTGTTTGAATACCTCCCGATCAGCAATTGCCACTGAAACCGGCCTCTCAAAGACGACCCCAGAGGAGCTATCGCCGCCGCCAGATGTTGTCCCGGCACCGCTTCCCGGAAGTACCTTGACAGCATTTGTGTTCGTGTTTATTTCTAGCACCTAAGAACAGGCACTGTGCCATTCTGTGGTAGCAATTACTCGTAGCTGTTGTCTGTTAATTGTCATGAAACAAGGAGAAATGCCGGACACAGCGCAAACGATTGTGTGCTCTCATCCCTATCCCTGAAGTGCTGTCGAGTATGTTACCGGGAAAAACGCCTACTCGCTTATTCCCAGAATCTACAATGTAGACGGTGTCATTGTGAAGCGCCACTCCAGAAGGCACGTTAACCTCGAATGAGTTAAGAGGGGTGTTTGACGTAGCATCACCTTTCCCTAAAAGCGCCATTCACAAATTTACACGACAAAACATGGAATACCTGCGTTGAGGACTGTAATTTTAAAACGGTGGACATGTTGAGAGGAACGGACCTGCAGTGCCAGTTCCAATAATGGTTTCGGGGGGTTGGCTTCCACCTAGATTGTATTTCAGCACACGGTGGTTCCCACTGTCAGCAATGTACAGGTTGCTGCAATCTGTATCCACTCCTAAACCCAGTGGCTTCGACAATTGAGCACTAATGCTGCTCATCAATGTGGAAGAGCGCAGTGCCACATCGTGCTCAACAATCGCGTTTCTGCCTGGAGGAAAGCAATTAACCACGCAATTTCTTTTGACAGAGTATTGCTGCTCTCGACAACAAGAGGAGCCCCTAAGTTTATGCAGGCAAAACCAATATCTCAGGATCGCAAAAGGGGACAAACCCGGATAGGAAATGTACAGCTTCTTGGTGCTTGTGCAGAATGCTAGGCCGGCAGGGCTAGTACTTCGGACCCAGGTGAGCGTTCCGCTTACAGACGCTCCAGAGACGAGGGTTTCTACAGTTCCTGTTAAGTACACATGCATGGAGGCTTGGCTTAGTAAGGTAAAGCATATTGCGTTAAAACCTTAGTCCGCCTAGAATCTGCCCTCTCAAGTCCCACATACCTGTCTCTCCATGGACTACTTTCACAGCATAGTTGCTGTAGTCTGCAACGTACACGTCGCCCGTATCTGCATCCATTATAGCATTTGCAGGGAGCATTAGAAGCGTCTCCGGGCCGGGAAGTCCATCTCCTCCACTGCCGGCAAAACCTGTCCCCGCAATCAAGGGGGAATCGGCTGAGAAAGAGCCAGCAGATATTAAACATTCGCCAGAGGTTTGATGCTGGTTCAACCATACAATTGCTTGCGCTTGTGCAGCAGAAATTGACCGTATTCGGTTTAATGGCAAAAGGCAACCATAGCGCAGCGATAGTTTGCGGCTCACGGCGAGGGCAGTAATGGCCTCTGAGGCAAGGCCTCCCATGCATATTTTCTTCGCAGGCGGAGCCATTTTCGGTCCCGATTGGCCTGGGACTGGCTGATCTAGAGGTGCAGATGAATCCACCACTACAGGGGCCCGAAGGCTCCGCGAGCTTGATGGTATTACAAAAGTGATTAGGTGGGCAGTCCAGGGGAGTTGCCGACCCAGGCGGGCATATTTCTCCATGTTTGCAGAAGGTCGTAGGCTCCTTCCATTTGGTCCCGGCAGGGCAGTAATATCCTTTAAACACAAGCACATACACAGGGTGCACAGGATTGAATTCCGCAAGCTTTGCAAACCAGGCTAGCACTTAACGTAATGAGGTTGATGCTTCATCGTTCAGCAAACCTACCAGCCTTGCACTGTCCACTAGGTGCATCGCTTGCTGGCCTATCACAATAAAAGCCTTGCGGGCAAGAAGTGCAACTGCCAGCATGATCCGAATACGTCCCTGGAGGACAAGGGAATGACGTTTTGACAGACGTCCCCTCTGGGCATGTAAATCCCAGTGGACACGTTTCGCCTTCTTTACTGCCTTCGCTGCAAATCTCTCCTGAAAGGAGTCACGAGGGAGAACATAGCAAACTGTGCATCCATCAGCGTTTCCTATGGCGCATTCTACGCCAGCGGCAACTTCTGCCAAATCCTACGCACAAACTAGTCAGAGCCAAGTTAAATGTTCATGCATGCTTGCTAATCTATGAAAGAGTGCAGGCGAGGCCTACCGGCATCACAGCTAAGACAGGATGCTTTGCCTGTTTGAGGCTGTTTTGTCCCACGAGGGCAAGGAACAGGGGCGGCGCTACCTTCAGGGCACATATGGCCAGCAGTGCACTCCTTCGCTTTCTCCACGGTGTCTGTGCCTTCAGGGCAATACTTCCCTGAAGCCAGAAATGTCACAGGGCACGGGCGCCCGGTTGGTTCCTAATTAACGGCCGAAAAAATAAAGTAGCTGTTCTCCAGCATATGCTAGCGTATGCTAGCGCCCTTTCGATGATGCGCTTTATGCATAAGCACAATACATCATTTTTAGTTATGAAAGGGATCTCCGTGAGGGTTGACCGCGCGCGCGTAGCCAGTCTTCCCCCGATGGAAGCTCTAGTCAGAGAAGGGCTTTCAAACTAAATGGGAGACTAACCTGCTACGCAGGCACCAGTTGGGGAAGAAAGGCCGTCCTTGTCGCAGTAATGCCCTGCTGGACATGGTAAACAGTCTGCCTCTTTGGAGCCACCCCTGTTATCACAGCAACAGCCAAACCTGTTTTCCTTAGAAAAACTGCCAAAAAGAAAATTTAGGGGGCAGCTACCATCTGGTATTGTGGCAACCTACAAGCCACCAATTACTTTCCCGGCAGGACACGGAGTGGCGGTAGCTGCATTTTCTGGACAATAGTGCCCTGGCGAGCACAATGCTGAGGCCTCATGAGGGCTTGAGGAACCTGCGGCATACGAAACTTTACAGTGCATGTTTAATCGAACTAGCGTATTCGCAGACTTTCTCCGCATGCAGAGGCTGCGGAATAGCTTAGGTCACTGACCCCCCGGGCAGACGTATCCAGCTACACATTTTGCAGAAGGACTTGTGAGGCCATGAAGTGCGCAGTACGACCCTTCCGGGCACTTGTGGGGCTCCGTCGTTCCTACTGGACAATATGTTCCTGGCTTGCACATGCCTCCAATTGTGCAA
Source organism: Eimeria acervulina (assembly GCF_000499425.1). Lineage (NCBI taxonomy): Eukaryota > Apicomplexa > Conoidasida > Eucoccidiorida > Eimeriidae > Eimeria > Eimeria acervulina. The sequence continues at coordinate 142,306 of NW_013549486.1, read as the reverse complement.
AGTTTCGGGTGGAAGAAGCTCAGCTTTTCATCAGAAACCCTGCTGAAGTTCCCGCACCTGCATGAGCAACGCTTTCATATCGGGATGCACTATATGGCTGATTTACTGTTACATCTGTACACCAAGTTGTCAAAATGCGTCTGAAAATATGGCGTGAAGGTACGGTGCTCATGCGGACACCTAGCGGCTGAGGTGCAGTGAAAATGTTGGAGGAATCCCCATTTGACTGGGGGTTACAGGCCGTTGGATGATCAGTGGAGATTTAGATGGCGAAGCTGGAAATTCGCTTGGCTGACCTGAGGAAAAATGTTTTTTCTGGCGTTTCGACAATCCCCTGGCATGCATCATTCTCTAAGCACTTGGTTGTGGCATCCGAAAAGGCGAGTATGGGTGATTCGAGCCCTTTGCAAGCTGTCTTCTGCACACCAGCAAGAGCCGCCAGTATCCTACATCCTGATGAAAAACAAGGCAGAAGTGCAGAGCACCATCATTTTTTTCACTCTGTTAAAAGGCTGGAACCGACGCGCTGGCACTGCTGCAATACTACACTGAAAAGGTGGTCTTGACCTGGAACTGGTCTAGGGGACATGGCACCGCCCATGCTGTAATATCCGCCATCAACCTCTCCAGTTTCCGTGGAAGCCGCTGGTCCCACGCAGTAGTGACCTGCTGGGCACGGTACGCAGTTATCTAATGAAGTGGCTCCTTCTTCCTTGTTGATTGTCCCTACCAGCACGTCCAACAACCGCAAAGACTCATCCTTTAACCAGCTGCCGTCCCCTACTGGCTGGACGCACGCGTGTCTTCTTCTACAGTCTAAAAACGCCTGCTGCAGATTGAGCAACGCTGGTTAGCTTGGCATGCACGCCCACTTGGAAACCAGTACACAGTTTTCTGGCATAGGTCGGACGGAATGTATCTTAGGGAGTTTCAGACGTGCTAGATTTAAGCATAGAAGAATGGCTTTCGCAAGCGTACCCTGTGGGCAGGGGTTTTCATGCGAAGATGCAGTGCCAGCAGGGCAGAAGTATCCGCGGGGGCACTTTTTACTTTCCGTTGGCGCGTCGACGGTGGAGTCGCAGAAGTATCCTGCTGGGCACTCTTTGCATTTATCAAGCCCTTTTGTGTCTGCGTATGTGCCCTGCGTGGCACAGTCAAGAGATTTGGAAGTGTAATATTGACTAAAATGCTGTCTCCTCAGAATGCAACGTTAGCCTTGACGTGATTGCATACCGGTTTGCAAGGGGTTGGTGAGGCAGATCCCTCAGGGCACTCGTGACCTGCTTCGCACTGAATTGGAGTGCCACCTAACTCACACAAAAGTTTGTTTAAGCATTCCACCCATATTACATAAGAAACTCTTTCGGATGTGAAAACCCAGCAGGCAGCAAATGCGGCGGAAATGCGTCGGGATTTTAGCGTCGCGCCTCTTTTCTTGTGCAGATCTCTGTACCTGGACAGTATTCGCCACTGGGACAGAGACCGTCCGGTGCAGAAAGCCCGGGTTTAGAACACACCCTGAAACATGTCGCAAAAGAAACCCGTGGATTAAGTGCTAAAAGGGAATAATGCAGATAGCATGTAGCATAGTGGCGTCTACAGCCGTTAGGGTCAATGTTTGCACGTAAGACGATTCCTACTTTCCAGGGTCGCAAGGTATACAAGCATTTTGATTAATTGCCTGCTGAGACGGAGAATACGTCCCAATTTGGCATGGTTGAGGCTCTCGGCTGCCGGATTCGCAGTAGTGCCCAACAGGGCAAATTTGATTCTTCCCTGTAGTGTCCTGGGACGCAGCATTTAAACTGTGCTAGTAAAGCAGTCTCTCCACTCCGCCACTCAGTCTAGGTTTTAGATCGGGTGAAGGAGTAAGCAATCTACTTATACCTGACCGTATTTACCTGGGGAGCTGATGAGGCGCTGCCGCCTTTGCAGAAAAACCCTGCTTGGCAATCTCCAGATGGTAGTTCAAGACCATCGTCTCCACAATATTTTCCTTCTGGGCATGGCGTGCAGGTAGACGCCGCCTGCAGATTTTTGGTTGAAGAGTGCGTGCCTGCGGGACACAGCTTGGGGGCTGAACTTCCCTCGGGGCAGTAGAAGGATTGTGGGCAATCTGTCCCGCCTACCATACCCTGTGACATGAATAGGATTAAACGAATCACACATGTATCTTGTTGCTGCCTGGGACGTCCTTTAGAAAAACTTCGTTTGCCCATGAATAAGTCTTCCCCCCATCCAAGTGTAAATGACGCATGTGGTTTGCTCAAGACAGCGCCCAACCAGCCCCGCCGCAGCTGGGCAGGCAAAAAATCTAAATTTGACACGAAAAGCTACGCAGCTACTGGTCGTCAAACGTTCGCACGATGCAACGCATTGGCCCCATGGCAGCGATCCATTCTACTTCCCACGGAGACCCACCAGGTGCTGGCAGTACTTTCCTGCAGGACAACTTTTGCAGTTACCACGACCGGCCTCATCTTGAAATGTCCCTGGATAACAGAGGAGTGGGCTGCTGCTTCCAGTTGGGGCAAAGGAGCCAGCTGGGGCTTGATTGGCCTGGGCCGTTGTCGATCCCTCCCCGCAGAAGTATCCTTCTTTACAGCTCCCTGTAATCCCTCCTTCGCTCACCACTTTGCCGTCACAGTATGCACCAAGGGGACACTGTAGGCAAGCAGAAGGGGAACCAGCTCCCCATCGTGGATTGTAGTATCCAGCCAAGCAGGGAGTCACTTGTGTTGCACCAGCAGGGCAATAACCGCCAGGAGGGCATTGCTCCCCTGAATCATTCCACATACTACCAGAGATTACAATATTTAAGCAAAACTGAGCCTCCTGCTACTTTTTTCATGTTACCGCGTGTCCATGTAACATTCAATAGCTAACCGTACCGGCATGTGAATGAATTGAAGCACGGACGAGTCCTCAAGTGGATGTAATGACACCTGTGCAGGTTCGATTTTGTGATGCGCTCTCACCTGTCTCTCCATCAGTCGGAGTTGGTGTTGTTGCTCCACCGTGGCAGATGAACCCTGGCTCGCAACTGCCTGATGGCGCTGCCAAGCTGGCAATGCTGCAAAACTTTCCGGCAGGGCATTTAGTGCATTGATCTTCTGACTCCAGTCCTTCTTTATTGCTGAGCGTTCAAGTCAAACTACTACCAGAGCCAGAAATAAACACGATAGTAAATTCGAGCCTCTTCAGGAAGTTCCAACAAGCAGCAAACCAAAAGGAGTCAAGGAGGACAGCACCTACTACTACCATGCATCGCATAAATTACCTAAAAGTCCCGACTGGGCAGGGAACGACTTTGGAGGAGCCCTTGGGGCAATAGTAAGACGTCGGGCAGTTGCGGAGGTCTGATGTTCCACTAGTACTGCAGTCCTTTCCAGCGGGGCAAGGCAGGCACGCATCAAGCGATGCGCCTCCTTCTTTGGCATTGTAGGTTCTGGACAAGTGGACAAAAAGGATCGAAATGTGTACCCGAGTTCAAGAGAATAAACGTTCGCTTCCCGTAGTGAAGGCAAGACGGATGGGGGACTAGGGAATGTCTTCTGACATTCGCCCACTCTTGAACATCCCGTTCACGGCGAATACAGAGACATACGAGGACACCAAAATCGTGCTCCACCTACCCTGGAGGGCATGCCACTGCCATTGACGTCGTCGATCGTTCTGGACAGTAAAATCCCTGTTAATGAGACACAGATATGCGAAAGCCCACTTCTAAGTACAACGCTCAACCCACAGAGAATGAAGATCATCGTTTTTTCAAATGTGAAGACGAAGCAAACCGTCTCGGCCGGACGTCGCATTATGCGGCAACTGTGGAAAAGTCGAACCTTTGCACATCTCCCGCTACCTTCTTCGCTTGTGGCACCCTCATACGAAAACGCCCCTGCTTTAACAGGTTTACACTGAGATGCAGATACGAGCCCCTTTCGGTTACTCCACGTCCCGGGTGGGCAGGGTGTTCCCAGACGAAATGCCGTTCCCAGTGGGCAATAATATCCCTCAGGGCACTCGATCTTAGGCCTTTCTGCTCAGCAACTCACGAAACGAAAGCTGCGCTTCATGTATTAGCAGGCTATAGTGATGCAGGCTTCCTTTATCAGTCTGATAAGGTAAGAGGAGCCTTGAGAGCAAATTGATCCTCAGGCCTTTGGAAGTGCAACTCGAAAAATCCAACCTAAGCATATACTGATATGCGCTCCATTGCAAAGAATCATTTCTGAACCTTCAGGATTTGCCCCTACTACAGGTCATGTTCTGCACAGCTAGCACAAACCTACCAAGCCCCGACGTATTGCATATGAATCCAGCAGTACAAGGCTTTGCTGCCCCTATTGTCAATGCCGAGCCCTCGCAGTAGTACCCCTGCACAATCCCATCGCACGCGCCACAACCATAACAAGACATTCCGCATGAAGGCCAATTCATTCAATCTTGGGACCAAGAGATCAATGGCGCAAGCATCAAGGCCAATTCAGTCAATCTTGGGACCAAGAGATCAATGGCGCAAGTTGAGTATGAGGAGAACGCTATTAGTCCGACAAAATGCAGGCAGTGCACTCATAAGCAGACCCTTTTTCAGCGCAAGTTTTGAAGACTGCTGCTGGGAAAAAGCTTGTTGTTTTCACCACCTCTGGAGAAATCTTTACGCAGGGATGAGATGAGATAGTGCAGGTACGGCTGATTACCGTCTTACTTGAGGGCAGGCAACACAGTCTCGTGAGTTTTTCTGTGAAACAAACGCTCCGTAAAAGCCAGGCGAGCAGGCTACCGGTTGCCCAGAAGAGCATGTATATCCCAGGGGGCAAACAAGGCATTGACCTTCCCCTGTAGAGTCGTAGTACCAGCCTGTCGGGGACAGCAGGACACAACTGAATCAGACGCAGAGCTGCTTCTTGACACGGAGTGAACCTTTAGCTGCCTGGAAGTAAGCGCATGACTGTATTTCTTATATAGGCCGATTAAAACAATTCGAACACTGCATATGCCATTACTAGTCCGCCTAATGGAGCCGGCAACAAGAGTGGGGAGCTACAAATTTGGTCAGGGATGTAATTCATTGCCCACTCTTTGCACTTCAGTAGTCGTGCAGAGTGCCTTTAGCTAATTATGAAGAACCTGCTGCAACCGAAGGCCTGGACATACCTGGTGGGCAGCTATAGGTAGTCATGGATCCCTCTGGGCATATTTTGTTTTTCGGACAACTTAAGCAGTCGTTGAGTAGCTGTTGCAGAGAACACGGGGACGAATACACAGAAAAAAGAAGACAATCCAGTTTACTTTCGTAGCACGCCGTAACACCGCCTAGCTATGGGGATGTGCGACCCTGCTGACCCCACTAAGGAGAGTCGAGTAAGTCTTTCTTGGACATGGAGTAGGCTCCTTGCTTCCAGGAGGGCAGTAGTTCCCACGACCACAGATGGATGGTACCGAAGATGCACTCGGCGACCAAAATCCAGGAAGAGTAGTCACGCATGTGGCCTTGCTCGTTGCGCTCAATACAGCTGACACTGTACCGGCGGGGCACGGGAAAAGGTATTGGCTCCACGATCCTGAAAAAGGCAGCAGTCTAATTTACTGATTACGTATCGCCTTAACTGGAGATGGTTTGAGGCCGGCATATCTGCAGGTGAAATTCGAGCACATTTTCGCAGAGCAGCTCTTTTCAACGGAAATAACGTGCGAAATGCCCAGTTGACCAGGCCTCAACAAAACTTTGTGCTGGTTCACCTGCAGGGCAGTAAAATCCTTGGGGGCATGCTGATTTCTTGCTCCCGATGCACACCTGAGTCAAAGCATTGAACTCACTGTGTCCGAGCATTGTATGTTATAAGCCACTAGACAGAAAGGCTGTACTCGTGTACCAGGCATGGAGCGATGATCTAAACTCTCATTTGAAGCTTCTGTGGCAGCTCAGTCTTCGTTCCAGTGTTTCCAACGCACAAAACCAGCGCTGCATGCGCTGCAATCTGAGTAATTCATGCTGCGTTTCTTCGTGCCTTCTGTCCCGGCAGGACACTTGATCAATGAGGTGGGCCCTGTTCCTCTTGGGCAGTAATATCCGGCGACGCACCTGCAGATTCGGCGAACTTGGCAAAAAAAGGAGATAAGCTACGAGAAGCACGACGTCGCGACGTCGCGAACACCTGCTGGGATCTCCAGTGGGATGCACCGTACGTTCTATGCATCGGTTGTACTCCCAAGATAAAGAACTCCCAAGTTAAATAACTACTTCGCACAGCGACGTTTGCACCAGCTTTCCTTACTGCTGAATTTTAGAGGGAACATTGCCGCCTCTGCAGACATCTCCAGCCGCGCAGCTTATGCAGCTGCCGTAGCCTTCCATGCTAAATAGCCCGATACCAGTGCCAGTTAGGTCATCCGGATGAGCGCTACCTTCGGGGCATGTTGCGGAGTTTCGAAAGATTTCACTTTCGGTATAGACGATGAACTCTCCAGGTTTCCGCGCACACGAGTCTAACCTCCAAGCTAAGTTACAAAAGGCCAAGCGCATATGTGTAGTACCATCTATATCCTATGACGAATCTCGCAGACGGCAAAACAAGGCTGCGCTCTCAGGACTAGCGTATTGTTGGACGAGAGGTGCAGAAGTCCGCTATGCGATGTTTAGCTTACATAGAGCCGCGCCAATTACAGAAGAGTACCGACATGGCAAAGGTCCAATTCCTCCACTGCAGTAATACCAAGTTAGACAACGTTCGCAGCTGGCTGAGCCTGTTGTCAAAGTACGTTTTCCCGATGGGCAGGGGGTGCACTGTGTAGCAGTTGATCCTCGGGTTGGTTGGTAGAAATCTGCTCGGAAGGAAGACCCACACAAGCGGAAAAATGCAAAGGTCTGCGTCTACTCTATGCCTGCGTTTCCTCGACTATATCTGTCGGCCGGGGACCTAAGTGAAAGCACCTGGCCAGTCTGCAAGCACAGGCGTCCAGCGCTGCAACAAAAAGACTGCTCTTCTTTACCAAAGAGCCCTTACTCCATGGACACGCAAAAGGATCCGGTAAACAAACATATCCCGGAGGGCACGCAACCGCCGAAGATCTTAGAAACTCCCCTCCTTCATCCTTCATCTCGCACATGTACCCAGAAGGGCATGGAGAGCAGTTCTGCTTGCTGGTAGCGCCGGGTATCAACCCCAGAGTGCCACTCGGGCAGGGGTGAACCTGAGCATCGCGTTCTGAGCGGTAGTATCTGAGCATGCAACGGAGATAAGTTAACACGTTGCTAAAATTCGAGAAGGCAGGGCTCGTAAAAAGATGGCACAATTACAGTATTTAGTTGGACTGAAAATGAACAGGGGACTACTTTCATTCACTCACCCGATAGGAACTAAATCTCCTTCATCAGGTGCTGTCGCTCCACCTTTGCAAAGGTACCCTCCTTTGCATAGTCGGCATACACCTTCGCCCAGTCTTGCGTAGTGAAAGTCGGGGCACCTTTCCACGATTCCATTACTACAAGAATGCCCTGAAGTAGCAAAAACGACAACGGCAGATCACGCCCTCAACTGCGATTGTCGGAACGTCTCGATAGGTTGCCTTCCACCTAACCGGAACGCTGTAGTAATTCATCAACGCACTTTTTGCCACGGCTGTCTGAAGGCATATCGTGCATCAGCATCTGTTTCGCGCATCTGTGTGGCAAGCGATTGGTACTCTAGTCCTTCCTAAGCCTGGAGCCACGTCGGCAAATTCTTAGTTCTCATGTTCAGTGGTCACTACCAGTCAAGGAATACGTAATGGGGAGCATACCTGCTGGGCACGGCACGCATTCTGTGGGGTCATCAGGAAGAGCCACTGCAAAAGGTACAAAGCAATGCTCCCTAGTGAACGGAGTCGGGCATGCCACTGCTCCCCCGCACGGAATGCAGTCCGCCTCGCCCTACAGACACCCAATAAGCTAGAACGTCAAAATTGGAACCTAGTAGTGCCCGTACATCTAACTGCAAAGTCACAAATCGAGACCCACTCCACAGCTTTGTCTCACGTCTCCTGAAAAGTATCCAACTTTGCAAGGAAGGAGCAGGTCGGCAATGTTTTGCTCGACGAAGGTGAAATCAGAGCGGAGATCTCCATCTTCGGCATGGAAGTTGGTTTCCACTCCGCTGCCGCTGAGTCCGACTGCAGTGGGCTCGCCACCAAAAGAGCGGAACAGACCGCCTTGTTGAACTGTGCAGGCGAATCCTGCCGGGCACGGCCGGCAAGCAAGTTCTCCCCGCAGACTGTATGAGCCTTCAGGGCACACCTGTTAGTAATCCAAGAAAGAGCAGTCAAGGTTTCAAAATTTTACGTTTACAAGTATTAAAATAAACCTGTGCGCAGCGACCGAATCATTTTGCTTAGGGGTCGTCGAAGCTGCGTTATCAAACCAACAATTGCCTTACGCTTAAATTTCTGTGAGAACTAACATTTCGTCTAAGGAATGCACAAAAGCCCTTCAACTACAGGACTCACTGTGACCTAGTGTTCTGTTTAAAATAAGAGTCAGTCCGTGGTAATTCACCTCCAAGTCCGATGCTCGACCGGTCTTGCATTTAAACCCAGCGGGGCAAGGGATGCACTCGCTTGCGCCTTTGTTGCTAACATATCCTGGCAAGCAGGGCACGGGTGATGCTGATCCTCCAGCACAGTAAAATCCTTCGGGGCAAGGGATGGCGGCGCGTGTGCTTTTGCGTAAATCGTTACCCTCAACTGATATACCATGATAAAACCCTGGTCTGAGTTTTTTCGGAACGGCTGTTCCCTCAGGGCATGTGAAGCCTGGATGCAAATATCCGCAAGCAGGACGGATGCTGCTTAGTGATCGGCTTGCCATGTACAGGTAACTTAGGCGAGTATTTGCCACAGCCCTGTCGTGAGAGGTCGCCCCTCCACGAAAACACTTACCTTCAGGACACGGCACGCATGCCAGGAAGCCACCCAGTGACATATGCTCCTGGGGACACGGTTTGGGGGGCTCCATGGGGTCGGGGCATTCGTATCCCGGAGGGCAGGGTAAACACTCAACTCCACGGTTTGCCGTGCTGTAGCAGCATACACAAATTGCCAGTGTCAATTATTTCGGGCCCTGAAGTTTACCGATTCCATATTCTGCGATGCGTGGGCGGCCCGAAGACATTAAAAATTTGTAATTCTTGCCATACCGCAAATAATGCGCTCCAACACAAGAAACGACCGATGTAGCAGTTGCTTGGCCATTGGAGTGCCCATCTGTCAGAGTTTGACTTGAGATGTGGCTGATGGCCAGGGGTATTCCAAAGCCACGCAAGGTTAACAAGTGCTGCTGGCTAGCAGATTTTCCCCCTATGCCGAAGAAGGAAGAGCCAACCCCTTCAAGAGAAATGCGAGGGACTTGAATGTTAAGTTCACTGAGAATGTAGAGGACACGCCAAATTCGTGTGTCGTACGCTCACTTGTATTGTAGTTTGGATCGTCGGACCTTGCTGTCAAAGTACATGAAGTGTGAAATACTGCATCGTCTGCACCTGCCGGAGAGCATACCAAAGCATTCTTTGCCTGCACACTTCCTTCCGAAAACTTAAAACGTTTTCTCAAGAGGAATTGGATTTCTTAAGGTTCCAAAAGGTAAAATAATAGAACGCCCTTTGCGTAGCAGTGTTTGAAGTAGCCAGGCATGTTTGCATACTACTTTGAGCCGCAGACGATTCTGCAGTAATCTTGAGACGGAGTAAAAACTCGTATTCAGTCCGCCAGTTTGCAGGTTGGACGGTAATCTTCCCCAGCTCTGCGCCTTCAATTAAACTCAAGCTAGAAGAGGCGTCTTTGAAGGCTTGATCAGGTTTTAACTGAGCAATAATTTCAGTTCCTTCGCAGTGCAGCTGCAGACTAACGTCAGCCACCGGTTGAGAGCGAAGCCGGAATCCCAGTTTGAAGTGTTCAGATTGAACAAGAGAGTCCGAATTCGCTCTCCAGTCGACCTGCGAACCACCCCTCTCACAGTGTCCTCTTGATGTTGAGCATTACCAAGGGATCCATCGCATATGTATCCTACACAAAGGTAGAGCTGTAAGATGGAAAATCTTACCGTAAAGCGGGGAATGGGCTAGCTGTTATCTGTCTTACCCCTGCAATATCATCGTCCCAGACTGAAAAGGCCACCTCTTTGCCACCCCGCATGAACCAGGCGTGATCTTCCTCACTGCTGGAAACTTCATGGTGTAGTATCAAAGTTCGAATGGCGTTCCCAATAGTGCTCCCTTCGAAGGATAACTCATCCTGTGGAGCATCACAGAAAAACACTTGCCGTTGCAATGCTTGGTAGCCGGCCCATGCTGGACGTTATTTGTCGCCTACAATGGTTATCTAAACAAGTTGCAGGTACTGAAACACTTGCAGGGCACATGTTGCAATACCTACTCCAGATGGAGCAATGTCATCCTGATCAACCTTTATTGAAACCGTCTGTTCCTGCTGCCAGTTGGTCGCGGAAAAGTGCAGACGCTCTGGCTCCACGAAATAGCCGCCGCTGGGATCGCCGTGAATGCGGACTTCAACTTCTTCATTTTCAAGCGGGCAGGCAGAGAGGCGCAGAGTATAGGCGATCTGAATATGCAGCCAACGCGCAATCGTGACAGCGGGTCATTGCAAAGACTAGCATGGTGTGGGTTTCAATGTTTACAAGGAAGCCGCGGGCTTCTTTTCCTGTGTCGCTAGAAGCCGTCAACGAAGGGTTGTCCCTTCGCAAAAATAAGCCTGTTAGAAGTGATGCTCACCACGTCTCCCTCTCGAACAAGCTGCTGCTGAGGGAAGCCAGTCAGAACCTCGTTTGTGTCGCTATCCTTGGCGTATACAATAAGGTCCCTTGGCCCAGGAACAAAGCTCACGCTTACTCCACGCGCAAGTGCTGGAGAAGGGAGATCAAACACTACAGCGGTCGATGACCAGGACGGGTCCTCAGAAACCACGTCAAGCTCGATAGAAAAGGCCCCAATGTGTGTGGCAGACATAGGCTTAGACAGTCCTTCACTCCCAACGACCACACCAGGACTCCACGGCTGCAAATTCAGCAGTGGAAAATATGGCCACGGCATATCCCACGTGCACACAACCGTCCAGTAGCACTTTAGAATTAAGCAGTTGCTTGTTTTAATTTGAAAACAAGGAAGGCCACAAGGGACTAATCTACTGCCAATGGCTCACCAGGACATAAAATATTTGAGGGTATGCTGCATTCTCTACAGGAAATAGTAAGCGCTTCGGCTCGACCCTCAGATACTTTCCCCCATCATCGCCAGTCAATCCTCGAAGAGGATCCAGTAGAACGATTTCCTTAACTTCCACCGAAACGGGTTTTTGGGGTGCTCCAAAGCTCCAGTCCTCTGCCGTCAGTGATATCCGCAACTGCCCCCAATATTCACGGGACGGCACTACGCCTTCACCGTCAACTGGTATGCGACGCTCGATCAACAGCGGCATATGATGTACGTGAACCCTTGAGGCTGAAGCCACGTGGATTTCTGCTGAAGAGCTGGGTGCACCTTTGGGGCACAACGTGCATGTTACCTAGAAGCGCCAAGCAGAGCATAACCACCCCAGCAGAAGGTCTTGAGTAGCTGTGCAGTCTATCACTGGGATAATTCACTTGCAACAAAATTGTAGTGCGGAAAGGGAGCCCAATAACGTGTAAAGCATCACTGCAACTACTTTAAATTGGGCCTAGGGCCCGGTGCGCAACCTCTTGCCACAAGCTGCTGCGCAGGCTTGCCTTGAGTGATATTGCTCCAGGCTCGGAAAACCAAAGACCTTCAAAAATAATCTGCCCCCCTCCCCAAACCTGTCTTGTATGACCATGCAGTGGAACTCTTTGGCCAGCCTTGTTGAAGGCACCTAGATGAACTTCCACAGGGTCGCCGTTCCTCTGTAATTCAGGGGGGCTCGCCGTTTCGTTTCCATATGAATCCACTAAGACCGCCACAATGCTAAATGGCTCACGAATGAGAACCCTTAGAGGAGGATTTATGGAGAAAGTGGCTGCCGCGGCAGGTCCTGGAACCACTTCAAAAGAGGCCGAGGACACTTCAAGACGGGTGTCCTGCCACAGCGTGGTCACAAACTGAATTATGTGCTGGCCTGCCTTGGTTACGCGTATGCCACTGGCTTTGGCGTACCCAAATTCGTCCGTTTCCAGAGTCCAAGTGTCCAAAGGGACTGCGCAAAGTGGCGAAGAACCGGGAATTCTACGGTTGTGACTCTTCGACACAACTGAAGACTTGGTGGAGATTATGGGGTACAAAAAGGGTTAGATCCGACCGCAAAACAAGCACTAGTCATTGCAGCTGGCGGTACTTACCCTCTTCCTTAGTATGAGGGCCTACGGGGATGATGTTGGCTACAATAGTAGTTTTCACTTCAAGCGGCCTTCCGTCTCGGTCTTCCAGTTGCACTGCAGGCTGGTATTCCAATATTGCCCCACTGCTCGCCCCTGAGGGCTGTGACGTGACTTTTAGAACGGCGTTCGTTCCTGCTGAGAAATATTGCTTCTCTGTATTTAGTTTTTGATTGCAGCCTCCGCAGGTGATATTAAACCGGTATACGCCGTCAGTTGGGGGACTGAAGTGCAGAACGGCCACTCCTGTATGCAGTCAAACAGCGAAAAAGCTAAAACTCCCTGAATTCCACTACCCATGACATACGGAGCACAGAGCATGCGGCTGCGGGAGAATTCCCCAGAAACTGTTCTTTACGTCGCGGGATGTAAGCGGCAATCGGAAATCCACACCACCAAGTACGATTTCTGGTAGATTCCCGCGATGTAAAGAACAGTGTCTGGGGAATTCTCCCGCAGCCGCATGCTCTGTGAAAGTTCGTGCGATGAGTCGAAGCAAACTGGAGCGTACCGTTAGTGGCGACGCTTGACGCTATGCTCACTGCCCTTTCAGCAGTTACCCCGTTTTCGTCCTCCAAAGTCGCCACTAGGGATCTCACTGGAGTTGCATCTGACTCAGCTAAAATGAGCGAGGCAGCTACACCGCCGTCGTATCGCCTATTAATTTTCCCGTCCGATCCCAGCACCTCCACTTTCAGCTCAACCCACTTCGTCCCCCCGGGATTAAACTGAATTTGACGTGCTTGTACGAATATTTCTGGTCTTTTGCTGTCTCCCTTTACTTTGCCGTCGTTTTCAACAGCATAGCGTTTCGCCTTGCCCGTGTTAAGCTCACGGTCAGGGTGTGCACTGAAGGGGGTCGAGGTCGAGCTCAAATCTGCAGTAGTGACCGGTTCTTCCCCTCTGTGTCCCACCCTTGGTTGTACAGAGTAAGCAGACTGTTGCAGGTGCCTCGAGGGAAAATTTTCGCCAGCGCTAGTGTCGAATTCGAGTTCCGCTGGCGTTGCACAGGACAAGCGTAGCAAGCTTCCCAGCAGCACAAAATAAAAGCCAGGCATTGTGTACTTGATTCTTGCTTTGCTGCATAGCTTAAAGGGCGGGCTTTTCCCTCCATTACACCCGTAAGTTCCGTGTGGCATCTTCAGTGAGTACAACCCCGAATGTCTCTAGATGGCGTTTCCTCCAGCTCAACCAAGGATCCACTGGGAAGCTTTAACGCTTGCACAATGGGATATATGAATATCCAGAAACTACAGCGGGCTTTCCCGAGCAGTGAGAAACTGTAAATCCCCCTTAGAGGAGAACGACCTTGGATGCAATTTGGTGCAGGATATATGGTACTGCCGTTCCTCTCCAGGCACGAAAAAGATTCATTTCAGCAGGCACTGGGTGTCCATCTGAATTTCTTGCCCTATAGCTGCTGACAAGCAAAGGATCTATGTTATTCGCCCGGTTAAGTAGTCCTGTGACCGTGTTGGCTACGTTTTTGCCATTCCTGTCAGGTCAATGTCCCTCGTCTCACTCCTGGGATCCCATACTTCGGCAATCCTGTTGCTTTGTGCATGAGGCTAGGCAGTCCTTGATGAGATATATTCTATACCACCACTTAGGGGAGGCTGCAGTGAAATACGGGAACACTGAGTTCAGACGATTGAAGCAACCTAGCCGCTGCGCCACAGGCGTCGTACGAGCACAGCAAAGACGGCGAAAACCTTTAGAAATAATGAAAAAGCTATTCTTTGGCCTGCAAAGGCTCCCCACCTCACGAGGACTGATCCGCAGGAACCCGGTGGGCAGGAGACGCTCCACCAGTGGACTGCAGCCAACGGGCCCATTCCCTACTCACGCAAGAGTACCGAGTGAAATGTACTGCAACTCATATTTCCTTTGGATTTAAAAGGCAAATTTTTGTCATTTGACTGGATAGAACGCCAAACCTCATGGTAGAGTGCCAATGGGTGACCTTGACGCCCAGCAAGGGAAGGGTTGCGCGTTGCACAGCTTGAGCAAAGGCACTTTTCCATGCATGCGGCCATCAGATAGTCCTCTATGTCATTTATCAAAGGTGGGAACACAGCTTTGCGGAACTATGCTTGATGGATGCACCAGTGATGTGCGTGGTTGCGATAACGAGAGAATAGCCACCTTGGCGCTGTAGGGATAGTCCGGATCGAACTGAATTTCGGTTCTTTTCAAAGAAACAAGTGCAATGAAAGCATTTGAACATCACGCGATCCCTCAAATAATAGCATGTCGTTATCTCAATCTTGCAGCACTGCAGAGCAGTGCTGCAAGATTGGCGCAGTCTTTTGGTGACGCAGCATATGACCGTAACCAGGGTCCTTGACCCGAGCTGGGGGTCCTCTTGCAGCTTGCGCTCAAGCAGAAACTTCGGTGTCGCCATGCTACATCTGTTCCCATTCAGCAGCGCAAATTCTCCTGTGCCTTCTCGCCCAGCAAAGGGTGGGTGGAGAATTCCTGCCGCACTTCCTGTTGCTGCAGCAAGTGTTGTTTCTGCGGTTCAATCGGTCCCTCCGGGTACTTCGGCAGCGCAACTTACTGCCGGTTCTCCTGCTGTTGCATCTATTGCTATTGCGTCGCTTGCTGCTACTGCTGCTTTCTTTGTCTCTAAACTGCTTCAAATTGCCTGTATGCGTACCCTTTCTATTGTTCGCGGTTAACAGCAACTGCTGCTGCGTTTGCTGCATCGAGAATATGTAGTATGGGGACGCAGCACCACTATGGTCGTTCTGTGAAGGCACTTCAGGTCGAGGTTTTGCACACGGGAAAGGTGTAGTGCTGTTGTCGCCTTCTTGGTGCTGCTGCTTCACGGAGATTTGGCCGCACCGGGCTAACCCGCCGAACCAGCCCTGGCCTCAAACTGTGATAGGAACAGAGGCGCAGCAGCAAGAGCTGTTGCTGGCTGTGCCCCTTCCGCTGTTGCCGCGCACATGATAGTGTTAATTGCCACATTTGTGTCTTGGAAGCGCTGCGCCAACAGATTCCTACAGCAGCAGCAGGTTGGGTTTCTGTTTTAGCAAGGCGCGTATGGAACTGGCGTTGCTCTTTTGCTGTTGTAACTGGAAACACGGCAACAAACCATGCACATCGACGGACCAAGAGTGCCTCTTTAACTCGTGACAAAGCGAATGCCACCGACTTGTTGAGCGCAGCCCAAATGAAGGCTGTACTCCGCGTGCGCGCGCTTGCAGTCGCTTCGTTGAGTCGAGGAGGGCACTTACAAGAACTTGTATTCGCAGCAGTAAACCCCAGAAACTCGTTCTTGTTGACGGTTTCCTGGCCGTTTAAAGCATTGTTCTGGTTTTCGAAGGTTTCTGGTAGTCGTTCAGTATATGTCTGGGACCTCGTTCTCATCCACTGATTCGTTCAAAGACGCTGCTGCCGTTCTGTGGAAAGGATTTGAGAGGATTCCGGCGATTTCTTGGGCCTTTTTGTAAACTCGTCACCACGGTGTTGGCAAGTTTACAATTGAAGCTAGCACGCTGCTCCGAAAACCAACAGCCAAATGCCCTACTACACGCATTGCGAGCATCGCACACTGTTCACAGTCCTGCGTTCTTCTGAGAGCGGTCGAATTCGCCAGAACGAAGTTGCAACGGTTGAAAGTGACAGCTGAAGGTCGTTCGTTGTAGTTCCTTCCTTGCGTTCTGGTTCTCTGTTCGCGCGTTCCCGCGCTTTTGCAGCTGGAGATGGGACTCAGCGGCTGCGGCTTTGGGGGGCTGAGTCTCAACAGCCGGCTCTAACCTCTGGTCAGATGACGGTGTTTCGGTGTAGATCTGGCATGCACGCGAGAAACAGGTCAGAGAGCTCACTGTTGCATTAAAAGCATCATGCCGCAAGAGGGAAGAAATCGAGACACTTTGGTAAAATTTGTTTGCATGGTGTCTCCAGTACTGTACTCGCGTGCAGTGCGCGCTTTCTGTGACAGCATGCCTCCGGGTGGTTGTCGGTGCTATATGGTTGTCGATGCCTGGCCGCTTTGTGGATTGGCGCCAGACGGAGCAAACGACGTTGTCAGTAATCATGCTTTCGGAAAACCCTGTAGCTTCCAAAAAAGGGCTAGGGAATCACTGGGCCATTCCCTGTGCTCTAGCTCAACAAGACCAGGGGATGAAGAGTGTGGGCTAGCTGAATCTATTTACGAAGACAAATGGTATTGCATACATATATTCTCTGCTAAAATGCATACCCTAGGCCAGCGAAAGGGGTTGACCCACCCGCTTCACTGCCTTTTTGACCCCACAATGCTCCACTAAATCCTTCTAGTGCATTTCGCGCAAAACGTTTGTGCAAATTGAGGCTGGAATGTATCCACCACTATCATATAGCGATAGCTGTGTTATGCATTGTTGTTCGGCTAGAGCAATGAACGGTGGCTGCTAAAACTATTCTCGGCACTCTCTTACTCCCCTCCAGACGGCACAGAGCAACGCAACGTGAATCTGATACTTCTGCTCTCTCTCCATGAAGCGGCGTGAATCACACAAGTCTATTTGCCGCAGCTTTTGTCGAGTCGTCGGCTTGCTGACAGATCATCGCTCCAAACGCGGTGACACAAGCATCGGCTCTTGAGAAAAAGCACTTTGTAGTGAATGTTCAGTCCATACACCACTTCAACTGCAAGCTTCATAACTTTGCCATGCGCGGTAAGTCACTTCGTGTAGCATGGTCTGTCTGAAGTTGGCACATGTACTTCTACAACAGTCGATGCAGGAAATAGAGTCTGGTTGTGTTTTCATGTGAGCTGACTTAGGAGCACCAGCTGCAGCCTTGGAATTCATATCAAGCCGTCTCCTCACCTGTGCCCACAGACCCTTCGGCCGTTGCTGCCAGGAAGCTGCAGCCTGTGTCAACTGGCGCTGGTACCTCCTGGCCAATAATACGAACTTTTGGGTGAGCAAAGAGCTGACACGCGACTGATCTTCTGGTGTGGGTGTTATATCTTTCGACCCCATCGCTGCCCCACGCGTGATGCGGTGACCCGGGAGTTTCCCTGGTCTCTTCGCTTGTTCCTCTCGTGATGCTACTTGAATTTCTGCTTTTCCGTCTTCTTAGCGTTTTCTCTCTGCATGTGCAATCTCGAATCATATGACTTTGTTTGTTGAAGATAAAGCATATTCACCGCTTCATACGTTCCTCCGCCGTTCTGAGGGCTGGAACCGCTGGCTTCTGCCAGCTGTTGTACCATGCCGCCGAGCTTTAGGTGTGGAGTTCCCTGCTCGTGCCTGCACCCACTGGCCTTGCAGTGCTACGAAACCTAATGAAACTCGTCGAGCTGTTGATCGTCTTGATTTGCAATAGAGACAAAATTCAAAGCAAAGGCTCGCCAAAAATACCTAGCCTCCATTCCTTGCATTAAAGCCTCCCTCACAGCAACTTGGAACTGGTGAGGGAAGGAGGCGATTTGCCATCGGCTGCAACAGAGTTTGCTGCAACCCCTGCTATAAGGCAACTCCGGATGCACGCATAACTGAGCTCCCATTGCTGGATGCACTGGCACTATACTGACACTATACAATTGTACAATTGCAAAAAAATACTTATCCTTCGGTGGCCAGCCTGCATGCAAGTAAGCGTACACGTGCCCGCCTCATGCTGAGTGAGCTACAGTCGGTAATTGTTGCTGCCCTGCACATGTAGTTCCTGAGGGGTAAGAGTCAGCTAAACCCTCCGCGTCATGCAACTCCATGGAATGAGCTATTTCATGAACAAGCTATGTACTTTGCTGCTGTGTGGAGGCATAAACCATCAAAAGGTGGTCCACGCAGTACTTCACAAGTATTTCGTAATGGCCCCGATGCCTTTCTTTGACCGCAGGTCTCCACCGCTATACAAGAAGGCCGCTGCAATGTTCTGCGCGGCATGGGAAAGTTTTTGCGGATGCACTGCAAGAATGAAGTTTGCTAGTGAAATACGTGTAGGCCAACAAAATACAGGTAGTCAGCAGCCGAAACTTTGCTCAGTAATTTCTGCGTGCTCCGCCGGCTAGCATTTGAACTATGCCACGCTTCAGCCAATGCCTGCCTAGAGCACGAGCAGTATTTGGAATTCTGCGTCAAGTTTCAACTCTATACCATAACCGGGAGTGTATTGGTGGATCCAAGTGTGGCTCTCCTCAGGATTTGAGAAATTCAGTGATGGGAGTTTCCCACATTCAGGGATGTGCAAGGCACTTACCAGGATGCCTTCCCATGTCCTACAGGCATCCAATCAAGCTAGACACTCTTGCAATGCATCAGCTCCACAGATGAGTGCCCTATGTGCATAGCAGAAGGAAATATTGTAGGCCTTAGGGGGCCGCTCCTCCCGTACAACCCAGGCACCCTGCGAAGCCTGAAGATAGATCACTATTGAAGAGTTGCTCGGCAACAGACACAGGACATTGAATACCTGGAGATCATTTTTCGGCAAAATGAAGACGTATGATAGTGGTTTCTTTTGCACATATGTACTTGGATATGCACCAAAAGGGCGAAGGGAAGGAAGTGGTGTAGGTATCAAAGCGCTTGCCGCTCTTGTGCACTGCAACGCTCATCTACACAGTACATGGGCCATTCCCACTACTACTATTTCCTACCAACAGTAGTCTACCTACTGCAGTTACAGCCCATGCAAAAAAATAAACTTTTGGTACAAGGCAATGTAAGGGAATAGAACTCGCTGAAATACGGAACACTCGAGAGTCCTACGTTTGGCATTTGAAAGGGATCATGAAAATACTTACAGGAGCTTTTTAAAATATGGCAACCGTGGATGTCATCAATGCACTTCATAACGGGGACTGTACCCCGGGGGGGTGGCCCGAAAGCGATCATGCTACCGGTTTGCCCAAAAGGCTAAATTGGCGCCATTGGAGATGGGTACTCCTCTTTCCACTACAGGGGACCAGTGCCTGTAGTACAGTCGATGCACGGCCATGCGCGTTAGTGGTTCTTTACGCATGGCTGTTTCACGACTGGAGCAAATCATGTAGTTTCACTCGGAAGGTGGGCTTGAAAATGCACGTTTTTGCAGTAATAAGTTGCACTCTGTGAGCTCAGTAAAGTTTCAACAGGGGCAACGGCGTTGCACTACTGATCGTTCATGAATGGACCTATCTTAGATCCAAAAATGCAGTAGGGGCCGATGAAACATGATGTTCCCGCTCTGGTAGATTTTCCGCCATTAGTGATGGCAAATATGCCATGAGGTAACATGAGGCACCCCGTTCGTGAGCTGCCCGGCAGGATATTTTGAGTAGATAACATGCTTGATGACGGAGAACGGAGACTAGAAACTGCTGTGATGCGGCTTAGTCCTTGTTTACTTAAGGTTAAACAAAGGCGAGCTGCTCGGTGGTGCATTTTGCTGCCTGGGAAGTGCATATACGACGGAAGCACTGGAAAGGGAAGAGACGCATTTCCCTCTTCTGAATTGATAACTGGTTGATATTCTACGTATAATTCTAAGTGCTGCAATTCAATAAACCACCCTGCCTTTCGGTACTGCCATTAGACTCAGTATTGATACACCGCATACGCGGTGGCGACGCAAAAAAGTGATGAGCTCCTATATACCGCTCTTGCCACTGAATCCGTTTTGCTATCCCAAAAGCACCGAGAACCCACTCGAATACCCTGACCGCAATCCTCCCCCAGATCAACGGTGACTCCTATCCTGAACCTAGGCCTGGATAGGGCGACTAAAGCATCACGCAGGGAAGCACCCAGGTTCTTGGCAAGCTGAGAGGCCTGATCTGCTGAGTAGACTTCTCCTCTTAGTCTCGACTGTAGCACAGACGTCATCACCTCCTCTGCAGCCTTCACGGGGAACCGACGGTTCAGAGGCAGTACGAAGGAAGATGAGTCCTCCACCTGCTGCTGCAGGGCCATATCAATTCTTCCCATTTCTTCACTGCAAGGTGCCTTCCCCCCAGCAAAATGCAAAAGAGCATCAATCAAAGTGGGATGTTGCAGAGTGCGACTGAGCGGGAGCTTTCGATGCGGATGATGTAGCGCCCCGCTGCACAGGAGTGTAATTACCAGAAGAACGCATAGAACCACAAGGTGGTCCAAGCCAATTCAAGGCCGAGGCATTACTCTCCCACAAGCTTGTTCTTCACTATTATACATACTAAGAACGACCAACAGATTGGTCATACCACCACCTGGATGTTCACGCTCCCACCATGCCCACCGCACCAGCGGCTGCGGCACTACTTCTGAACTCACGCGGTGAATTGAAAGAGCGGGGAGCCTACTCCCGATCAAAGCTAAGGAAATTGTTTTTCCGTTTTTAAAAAGACACTGGTGCACAGTTGTACTTAAAGCAATCACCAGCAAAGAAGAGTGCGTTTGGCGGACCATGCGTCACTCAAAATGCCCACCACGACTTCACCGGCACAAGTTGTTAGGCGGACCATGCACATGCCTGAGTACAACCGCTGCTTATTTGCGGTCTATGTATATATGTGGAGAAGGAGCAGGAACGAACGTGCGCCAGTGCTGGCAACGAGTAGACAGTGTGCATAAAACGGAACACCGCATTGTCAGAGACGCGGACTGCACACCGGCGTCTTCTGACCCTATATAGTGGAGCGGCGCCATTGCTGTAAGCTTTTTTCTTTGGTTTACGGTTTAAGACTCTTTATTTCGGGAATTTGGGGGAGAGTGTCACCAACGTATGGCTAGCGCTTTACTCAAGGGGCAGGCAGCGTGGTTCCCCTGCCCACCGCAGGGATCTTCGTGAGTATCCGGGACCGGCTTGTTCTTATGGTTTCTTTGTGACTAGTCCAGGGTATCCAACTATCACCTTAATATTTATACATTATTATGCTACCCAGGAGTTCAGTTGGAGCAGAGGAAAAGAACCAACGCCCCTTCCCTACAACCCTGGGTGCGCACACGCGCCGTCGGCTGCGGGTACAGGTCACTAGCCACCAGCAGGACCCCAACAATTTTGTAAAGTTATACCACTTATTACTGTTGCATTTGTAATCTGACATTTTTAGTTGTTTTATGTTTGCGAGGCAATTACGGCAATTACGGGGGGCACCGTAGAGCCTGGCAATGCGCGCGAACCGAGGGGGTGCGTGGGGTCTTGACAACGAATTACTGTGCACGACAACTGGTCAAGGCTCAGGTACAAAACATAAAAATTGCTTCTTGCAACAAGGGAAAATGACAGCATGTGTCGTCATTCCGTATAGTAATTAAAATCGCAATTTTTGGCGGACAATGGAGCCCCAAATTCAGGATTAGCCGCTGCATGCTCACTCTACCTATAATCTGAATGCCATCTTAAGTTGATGATGCTTTGGTGGGGAGCGTTGCACCACTTCCAACATTTTCAAGCCTTAGATCAGGAGCCAGTGTGAGCTATACAGTGGCGCGTTCCTGCTTCCATCGTTAGCAAAGCGCTCTTATAACTGGTTGAAGGCAGTGGCCAGAATGTCGTGGAATATCGCACTCGCTATGTGTTTTCATAGTTCTAGTCGGGCCACCGTTCGAAGAGAACTGCCGCGATTACTAGCTTCATTTTAACTCTCAAAGGGCTCTACTTGTGAAGGACTGCTGGGTCTCGGCGCCACAGAATGGTGGGGTCTACGTGGGCACCTATGCAGCACAGAAGCCCATCGGACACCAAAAGTACAGCGGATCTTCTCTATCCTCTTTTGTGCACTCTGCAGGTAATTACAGTTCCATGAGAAATACAGGCATTCCCAGCCCAGGCAAAAAGCATGTATGCCACATGAACCAACTTGCCTTTTGTCTTCATTCTCACGGCGAGAGCTTGCAATCTCTGAATTTCGCCTTCGCTTCTTTTGAGCATATCTTTGAGTCGCGCAAGCTCGTCTAGGCGCATCCTGGCAAATGTGCCGTCGTCGCTTGTGTTCTGAAGCCACATTATATCGCTTACGGCAGCCTCACTCCCAAATGCCTTTACGCGCAGCCGTTCACTGCTTAGAAACATGAAGCCCTCGATGCTGGCATCTCCCCAGACTGATCAAACTGTGTAGCTTACTCGATGGCGCTTTTCGCCCTGCAGTTGCTGGGTGAGTAATGAATCTCCCTCTCTTGCCAAGGCAAATCTGTGCAACAATTCAGTGTGACGCTTGGTTATGCTCCGAAGCTGGTGCTTGAGTTCCATGTACTGTCGGTGCTGCTGCTTGAGCTGTGCCTAAGAAAATTAATAGAAACACAACCTTCTTTAGGGCAATGGGAAAAAAACCGGCTCCATACGTGCGCCAAGCGGTCAAAATTCTGGGCTCCCAGACGAACCCTATGAATATCTGCCTCTTCAGTTGCAGCTGAAGCGAAGCGCTAGTTACATCAAGGGTAGAAATCGCTCCTGCTCCTGCCTCACTTGCTTGGCAGCTACCATTTCCATGTCCCTCTCAAACGCTGGCCTAGTAGGCTCGCTATGTCTTTGGGAGTCCTCGTGACCTGCAGCTATTGCAGCGGCTTCAACTTGCTCCAACGTAAGAGACGCACCAAACCTCACTAGCTCCACTGCCTTGAACGTTGCTCGGAGATTTGCCAGGCGCTGCGAACTCTGCATACCACGACATGTAGGTGCAGGGGACGCCCTTGATGCAACAGCATGGCCAGCCCGTATGGCCGCAGAGGGATTTCTCCGACCCAGCTTGGGATGCGCGCTCTTTCCGATATGCACTTGACGGGATCTAAATGCTGCACTTGGGCTGAGATTCAGTGCTTTACTTGTTTATTTTCTCTTTGGGCACTCGCAAGAAGGCGTTTCAGTTGCTTCAAGTCGTCCGTCACGAGAATTGTTTCGTGCTGCAGCTCTGCAACTCTGCATGCACAACAGAGAACGTTTGAGCCAGGCAAGTGATATTGTCTTACCCACCCTAGATGCTGCAGTCAAAGAATTGTTTGCTTTTTTTCCCACTAGGCGCGCTGCTACCAAATGTTTCCTCCTGAACTCTGTTGAATTTGTTGTTAGATAACTGAGAGTCCGCCTACCGTTGGCGAAGAGCAGCGAATCCTTCATTGCTGAAAATGATGGCGGAATCTAGTTTTGTAGGGAGCTGCCATGTCTCTTCAACAGATGACAAGCATTTAATCTGCCAACCGCAAATAGCTGTATTCAAGCACTCCATTTTCGGTGGAGCAGTGATAACCATCCCACTGCAACTGTACAACTCCTCGGCAACTGCACAAGAATGGGTGAAGCTGCGAAAACGAAGCCTGACGGCAAGCCAAGACAAGGGCTTCTCTCCACTGTCAAGGCGGAAAGGGCTCAACGGTGCCACCTAGTAGCCATATACTGTCAATGTGTCGGCCGGCACCTGGGATGCCCGCAGTGGCACAACGGTCTCCAACTCGTCGAAAGTGCCCTGAAGCTCCCTTAAAAACTTGTGGATCGCCGCCTCTACAGACTTGTAACGAGACGCATGTTGCTTTTGAATCCCCTGGACTTTCGTATATTCCTATAGAATAGCATGCAAACTGTGGAAGGTGCTGCCAACTCCAGCTGTCGTTGTGTGTACATAGTTTGGCATTTCTAACTGTCACCCTGCAGATAGAGTCGTGCGTTCTTGATTTTGGAGGAGCCTCGTTCTGTATAGCCATTTCGTTTCAATGTGGAAGAATATTTGCTGACGAGGCAAACGATTATTTGAGCGATCGCAACGCAAATGCGATCGCTCCAGTCATCGCGGGCTTTTCTATAGTTGAAGATGGTGGCAGATTTCAAACTAAGAATCAGCCTACCCTCTTAAGTTCATCAAGATCTCGTTGATGAACTGTGAGCGTCGCGTCATTTGCCGTTTTCTGGTCTCTGTGCAAGCATCCGCATTACCAAGTCCATCTTCGTCAGTTTGTGCAGCAGTGCAGGTTTCACGGCTTCCTCACTCGATAAAAGTTTACCTGAATTCCAAGAGAGCCTCGTAGACAGCCATATCACATCCTAAAGGGCAGATATCTTCTTCGACACCGCCGGAGTTTGCTTGCAGCTGCTCAGCGTCATCTGCTTCGTCTGCGTTCGCCATATAGCTCGCAGGACGCACATGCTGCACGACATAAACGCTTAGCAGGCTTTGCCGCAAATGGCGTGAATCAAGCATAGTAAGCGGCACGCGAAGATTCTTCTATGCAATGCACAAAAGGGAAGAGAGGTAATACTGTATGAATCTCACCTTCCAGGTCACTAGCCTCAGCGTCGCCACCATGAGGGCTGGCGGGTAGTTTCTGTATTTTATGGGCCACCTGCCAGGATATGAACTAGGAATGAAGAGGGGGCTGCAGCCATCTCAAACTTTCGATAGGGCTAGTAATAGTGTTTTGTCTGGGCTAGTAGAAGCTGAGTGCGATGAAGGAAACTGAGAATAAACACGGAAGCAGTCCCTAAAGACGGGTGCAGTGAAAGAGTGGTACAGTGCGCTCGAAAATTTGCATCAGGGCCGCCTGCTGAGGATTTCGTTGTCCGATAGTCTCTGCCACCCGTCGGCGTATTTCTATCTCTGTCGCCTGCACGAATCTCGAAGAAGACGGAAAGCGACGATACTATGTCCCGCAACGCATTCACCTAACCACGTTCAGGTTCAAGGTGTTTTGTTGTTCATCAGTAGTTGTAGTTTCTTTTTATTGCGCGATATGATTTAGTGGCATAAGTCGCCAGGCCCACATGGCAATTATCGATCCCCTGTATCTTTTCGGCAATAGAGGCATCAAGAGCTTCAAGGCGACTATTGACTTGCTGACCCTCCTTCTGCACACTTAACAGGTCCTGCTGGAGTCTGAAGTTCCGTGGCTCCACTGATTCAATGATACACAGCTCTTGAATTTGCTCCTGAGCGATTGCAGAATTATGTAGTTTCCTGCTGTGTTCAAGACTCTAAGCCACTGCAGTGACTCTTTTAGAGGTATAAGACCGCGAGCAGTCACCTAAAGGGGAACGTACGAGTTGTTTCAGGCGTGCCAAAAGCAACTGTTGGTGGACTGCGGTGCGTTCCTTCAACAGATCTCGCAACTCTTGGTCAAATGTAGAAATGGCATGCTTAATCTGCAGAAGCCGAAGTAGCAGATGATGTGCACGCCGTGGATTTCTTTGTGGGAAGTGCTGCATGTATCAGCATCCCCGGCATCTTCAACATCGTGGTGACCGTTGCTAGACCTCGGCGGTTTCGCCTTAAGCTTACCATATCAATAGATCGGTTGGCCTGAAGTTGAATTTCCACACCTTGAAGCGCTGCCCAACTTTTGCCCGATCGGGACAGTGAACCAGAGTTGATGGAGTTGTCCACGTAGTAGTGCTGGTAAATCTTTGAACATTCCTGCAAGTTGAGAGCTTTTTGGACCGTGCAGCTTTGGCACATCTCGCATCTTCTAAGCCCATCTATGACGACCACAAGGCGTTCTTTGAATGTTTGATCGTTCTTGCTTGTGGCACGTGTACACCCATCTGTGAAAGTATTGATCCGGCCCCCAAGAGAACCAGCGGCATTGGCTTGTCTTTCTAGCATGGTGCCCAATTCTTCAGTAGACGGTGTATAAGCAGCTGGGCGCAAGTGCTCGAAAGACACAACGAACTCGCCAGGCTGCCGACGGGCCTCAGCAAGAGCAGTTTTGACTTCTTCAATTTCTGCCTTGGCAGCGTCAGTTTCGAAGAGGGCTCCGGTGTTATTCAGTTCCTTGAGTCGTTTTTCTAACGAGTCACTGCACAACACGGAGAATCCTTGGAGAGCATGTCCTCAGAGGAACTAGGTTTTCTTATAATGTAAATCGTTAATCGACAAGAACCTACACGAGCTGCTCCTTGCTGATGCTCCACAAGGATCCGTTGGAGTGTTCCTCGACAGTAGCTCTTTCCACAACTTGAGCCAATAACTGCACCTGGTTAAATTCGTTACAATCTTGGAGCTCAGCTGATTGCAAGGCCTCACTAAGTTCCTGCAGGATGCAATCAGATGCCCTGAGCAGTTCCTTGCGCATTTGCGCCAGTACGTGGACTTTTCGATTAAAGGAGTTCGCCTTCGCAGAGGCCCACTCGGCAAGCTCCAGCATTTGTTTCTTTTTCCGTGAAGCCATAGTTCTGTAGACGTACAAGCTCGCATATAGTTGAGAACATTCCTGTCTAATATCTTCATCTTGCCCCGCAGTCCCAGCTTAGCTTTTCCGAGTCAACCTGTTCCGCTCTTCTGTAGATTGGGCTCTTTAAATTCATGTTCGCCGCTCCATATTCGCGGCCTGAGCAAGCTTACATTGAGGCCTCTGATACGGTCCCAGATGGGGTGAGGCTGCACGCATTCAACTTCTTGATCGTGTCTGCAATGCGATGCTCGTCTTGTGCATTTGTAGAGTCTTCCCTTGGCTGCGCCTTCAAGAGTGCTGCCATCTGCAGCGTGCGCTCTCTCCGGGCGTCAGTCGACGGTGCAGCGCCTGCGGATTCACGCAGCCAAGTTCCGCAGTGGAGGCAGCCATTGGGGAGGTTTAGGGACAAGCTTAGGGTGATCCATCCGACACGCTCTCACACTTTCTTGGATTGCAAGCGAAAGTTGGCACACGAGGAAACAATGGCTACACAAGGAGCCAAGCTCTACATAGTGCTCTAACCTGTTGCCCTAGTGAAGTCTCCAGACTGCAAAGCAAGTGCTACGAGGCTCCCAGGTCCGTTGCATATGCCTGGTATCTCCATTTCTTGAATTCGCGAAGCCTTCACAGCCTCTGGTTCAACGGTCGGCCGCCTACTGGGAGCTGAATGGATCAGTTGTTGCACAAGGCATATAGATAATCAGTCTACTGAGAGAATTAAAGGCATCTTTCGCATCTGGAATGGCTCAGGCAGCATGCAATGCAACTCGGAATAGATGCATCTGATGCACGCGCACTCGGGGTGTTAGATGCTATTGGCTGTTCAGGAAGCAGCAGGTGTCTCAGTTCATTTTCTCGCGCGGCTTCCAAAATTGCCTGCATCTCGGCAGCTCCACTTGTGGTGCACTGTGCCTGTCCTTCTGTTTGTAATCGGTGAATGTCCTGAATAAAATCCCCACCGGTGAAGGAAATCTAACTGTGCATCGTAGTAGTCCCATTCAGCAGTGTGGCACTGCGCTTGTAACATCCAGGGGAAGAGAGTGTTTCCTTTGGAAAAAGATTAGCAAGTTACTGTATTTAACAACGTACAAGTGGTGTCTGCGCAGTGGGGAATGAGCACACGCAAATGTCGTCCAAAATGCCAGCCACTGTGACAGCTTCCAGAGCTCCACCGAAAAGTCGCTGAATGCAGGGCACTGTTCAAACGTATCTTGTTCTTCTTGAAGGGCGCGCAGAGCGTAAACAATTGAAGCGAAAGCAGTTGATATGGGTTAGCTCTACGGTAGCAATTAGCTATTTAGCATGCAGACATGCAAGGGAATGAGACGCTTCGAGCAATTTTCGTGCAGTATTTCCTTGCAAAATACTCAGCCATCAATCGCAAGTAGGCTTGCGACTGGCGGCGCTTGGTTCCCATACCGCTAGTGTATCTATGAATGCTTGGTGCCGCTCTCCCGCATCTTGTATATGGCGGTCGACTATCTCCAGGGATTTCGCTGCCTCAGCCTCATCAGTCTTAAGGAGATCTCCCCGCAGAGTCAGCTCCATCATCATTTCTTGTGTATTCACACCTGGAAGAGCTTTTAAGCGAGTTATCAAGTCCTGTTCAATTTTGCGTATGGTCCAGCGAGTAAGATATTCCATGCATTAGCAGTTTTTATTTGTAGAAACAATTATTCGCCTCCTTGTGCTCGTTTTCACTACCTTAATGCTACAATGAAGGCGTCACATTGTGGCTCCGAAGAGAAGTAATTCGGCAATCTTGTTAATAGATACACCGTATTCCGTGGCTTGCACTGTGGGCTTTTCACCACGGACGGCTGTGTGTTCCTGAGTGCAAAAAATGTTATATAAAGCATGGTGATCTTGCCTGGAAACGCCTAGATATATCCTCTAGCATGTCACGTTCTTGCTGCTTGACAGCTTCAGCTTCAGTGTACGCCGCGCGTTGCCTCCGCAGCCTTTGATTCTCCTGCCCAGGTATGCACAGCAGCAATACGCTTAACCGTAGTGTGTGCCGCATGCCCGAAGAAGGCACCCAAATGCTGCTGTCCGTGGGAAAACCTTGGTCCATGTCGTGCTGGCAATTGGCTACCATCTGCAATGGGTATACGCTGTTGAGTCAGCATTGCACATTCACCGTGATTGTGGGCTCTTCTGGGTGAAGAATATCTTTCACAGCGTCTGCTTCAGCTGCTGTGTGTAATATATTCACTGCAGCCGCCAGGGAACTGGTGTCAATGGTCTCTGACGCATTTGAAACCACCTGCAAGATTTTGTCGATTGGCACCGGACGCGGACACGGTATTTTTGGCTCCTTTGCTTTCCTGCCAACTCAGCATATTGCCAAAACTGAAGCATGCAACGTTTCCTACAATGAAGAACGTAGAGTCTTCATGCAGTTTCTGGGAAAGCATCCTCTCTCTCCTGGTTCCCCTCAGCATCGGAACAGCAATGAACCAGTGCAGAGGGCAGAGACGTTTATGCGCTCTGGGATATAGTGACACACTTGGGAGTGAGCCCATTTGGATCCATAGTCACTTCATTAGTAAGTTGATCGTCGTAGCTAGTTGCCTCTAGCATGAGCAAGCGGCGTAGGAATTGCTGCTGTTGTTGGTGCTTTTCTGCCGGCTGCGTTGGTCCACATCTACGAGCCCTTTGCGCTTCGATACGGTCTTCTTCATCTCTAGCAGGCGGATTTGTCTCAACTCCTCCCTCTGCATCCTGCGCCTCCTTGCAACGGGAAAGGATAATATCATACTCAAATTCCCACCTCCACCAAGCTCCGCTCTGAGCTGCAGCAACCAAGGCCCATCGGTTTGTGTCGCCCGTCGGCCTGATGATAAGGCTTGTTAGACTCCCAACGTGACTGTCAAAGACTCTTGCCTGCGGGCAATTTGAAATACAGCTAGAACAAGAAGAATATTTCTGCAGAAGAAAAGTAAGGCGGTATTTTACAAGTGCGAAGGCTAGCCCTAAAGTGTCAATCCCCTAAGCCACAGCATAGTTTTGCACCAATTCGGATTAACCTCGACATATCACTAGAGGATATGAAGGCAATGAGTATTGGGATTGGTTTACCACAGCGCAGGCATTCGGAGTGTCAGCGGGAAACATTAAAACCCGCCCGTCTGAGGTGCCGGACAGAAGCAAATGCTGTTTGGGCACAAAAACCAACTGGGTCACGTGAGGTCCCGCAATTTCGCTGGAGGCATTCTCTGACTTTTCACTGTAAAACTGCTGAAGGGCGGTGAAGAGAGACAGTAGAGGGCGAGCTGTTATGGAAGTTGCTGGAGTGGCAACAGAAGGCCCAGATGTCCCTGCCATCGACAGACTCTCTAGCGGAGTGCACCATATACCGTTCCGCAAAGTGGACGTCCCAGAAAATAGCAGAAAGGAACCTCCTAGCACCCTTGCTCCTTCATCATTCTCATGTGAGAGGCCGGTGTTAGGGATCTCACTGCAAAATGTTCCCCAACGCAACAGTCCTGTTGTGTCGGTGCATCGCTCTAGCTCAACAATAGTTACTGCGGTGAGCCGAGCTGCCGCTGCGGCAGCCGCCGCGGCAGCCGCACGACGCCGCTGTTGCTGTTTCATTGCTGCAGCCAGGACACGCCGGGTTTCATCAGCAGCTGCAGACTGTTCTATAAGACTCCCATTGGAAGAAGCCACCCTAGGCTGGGCTTCATGAAAGCCTACAGAAGAAGCCGTGTCATGATCGCTGGCCGCATCGGCCTCGCTGTCGCTCTCATTTAAATCTTCGTGTTCGCGTCGATCTTTTCCATCTGGAATCATGCTCCGCAGCATCGCAGTTGGGACCCTCACTTCGATTCGCCTGCGCATTGCAAAAATAGTGCACTGCACTAGATGCCGAAGAGAGCATAACTGTTGCATTTACACTGAAGCATCCAGTAGAACGTTTGAAATAATAAATGGCAGGCGGAAGGCGGAACCGTTAGTAAGCGCCAGGTAGCCCTGTACACTGAATCCATCGAGGATCGCCAAATCGATAGTGGAAAAACTCTACTTCTTTCAGACCCTACTAAAGGGTCACTATCGAGGCTGCCTGTCTGATATCCCACTATCCTTGCCTGAAAAAGAGAACTTGAGTTAGATCTAATGGATCTTCTGCGGCACTTAGGGCAGACTCGGACTGGGGGAGTGGAGAGCCGCTTCCGGCATCTCTATCTGCGGGGTCACACTCTTCTTCCTGCGAACCATCGTCGCCGGTATAGTCTGAGCTCATATCTTCGCTGCCTGGTTCGTCCGCAGCCACGTCACCGGTGGGCACTTTCTGCTCGGCACCGAGAGCTTTTGCGCCATCCACCAGACCCATGTTGGCGGTGTCATTAGTCCCGTTTCTACGAGGTAGCGTGCTAAGCTGTTCGAGCCCAGTCAGCACGAATATTGCTGCATCTCTTGCCAGGCCTAGCAGGTGCACTGGATGCTCCCACATCAGCCGTGTCAAGGGTTCGGGAGTTTTTATGAACCCTAGGGGCTCTGCTTGCCATCGGCTTTGCGCATACTGAGAGTCCCCTACATTCTCCACATCGTCATTTGCTGTTAGTTGTGTCTCTCGTCGATGGCATTGGGCAAGTTTCAGAAGCAGCAATAACCCATCGTCACCCAACACCGCCAGGTGCTGCCCTGAGGAGACCCAACATGATCACTACAACAAAGCGCCAGTGCACAGGCAGATGTGAGCAACGAAGCAGCCAGTGTGACTTTACGGGGTTCTTAAAGCTGGCAGAGAACGCAATATATGCAGAAAGTACCAGTGAATCCAAGAGTGATTTAAGGCTCTTGGCCTAGGTTTTCTGCAAAACATATTTTTGTACCTGCAGGGTCGACAGCCAAGTGTGCGACTGCGCATGCATGCGTCTTTATGGCCATGAGAAGGTGTGCCCCGTTCCTGGAAGCTGAAGACAGTCTAACAACTCCATCAGAGGAGCCGAAGAGGAAGAGGGGGCAGCTGTTTTGTCTTGCCTGTGGCATCAGCGAAATGCACCGGATCTCGTTCGGCCAGCGCCTGCGTTAACAGCCAATGGTTTCATCCTCCATGGCAGGGAATGAGGACTCGCAGGCGGCGGACATAATAGTCAACCTGCTTCGGCGTGCAGGAGATAGAGGCAAATGAAATACCGGCAGGTCACTGGCATGAGGCACGGTGGGCTTCCCCAAGTGCGTATGGATCCATCAGCTCCAACAGTTAACAAGTCTGCATAGCATCGTGGAGTCAAAACAAAACCGCGACCGTGCACCGTGCTGAGAACCGATACAACAAGCAGCTAGTACAGTAGTGCTGCCGCGCGCCTGCAAATGCTTTAAGCACAGCTGCTAGGCTTAAGCCAGTCCCCAGAATGCTGAGCCCCTCCTGGGTGGTAACTTGCCACAGACTAACAGCTACTTAGTAGTACAAACTACTAGCTTTAGAAGAGCGTAGTCGGCTACAAAGCTTACCACACCTGGTTCGTTTTGTCTCATTGACGACTTCCATCGCAACAAGGACACTTGAGGCATGGAAATCAAATGCCTAATAGGAACGTACCTCAAAATGTATCAGCCGGATTTTAGGCGGCTGTACAGTGCAGGCACATGGTCTAAGCATTATTGGAAGCACAAATGAACTAGCGGCAACAGAAACTGAAGGCAATCCTTACCTTAAGTAAGCAATTTGAGTCCGGAGCAAAAAGCCACGTTATGCCGCACCCAGCAACTATTATCCAGAATGGGCATGCACTATCCCTGTACAAAAGAGGAATCCGCAAGGTTGGGGGCGTTTCAATCAAATAGACATGAGCTTTGCCTTTGTGAAGAAGGCTAACCTGAAGCCAGGCGTCCAAAGCATCCGCTGATAAGTAGTGTGTGGCAGTGCCTGTCGAACCTCTGGCCAGTGTGGCAAGCATGGCATACAATGACTAACCTATGGGGTAGAACCCGCTTGATTGGCATTTCCTCTGGCATGGTAAAGACCTTAGTAACTGAAATTGCAACAATGGACTCTTCTGTCATGTAGCTGACTGCTTCCAGAACCTCATCTGCGGCCCACCTGTAAGTAAACCGAGCATATCAGCGAAGCTAAGTTTCGCAGTTTCCATCTCCAGCGTAAGTACCTGAAGGCGAAACTGTATCAAGTGCGTGAGCAAGGGACGAACTTATTGAATTACCATTTCATTTGCCCGTCGTCACCAGCGGAGACTACGTGACTGTCATTTCTTGGATCTCTAAACACGCTGTTGATGGTGCCTCGATGGCACACAACTGGCAGTTTATTGGGCTGAGCTGATTCGCCCTGCAATTCTTGTCCGTGAGTAGCTTCCAAATGCAGAATTGAAGAGCCTCTACGCCCAGACCGAACAGACCCTCTAGGGTTGCTACGAATACGCCCTGTTCCTGAAGGAGCCCGTAATGTTTGGAGATTTTCTATCTGGTCTCTCGCAACGCTTAAACTTCTA
The DNA here is from genome assembly GCF_000499425.1 of Eimeria acervulina. Taxonomy (NCBI): domain Eukaryota; phylum Apicomplexa; class Conoidasida; order Eucoccidiorida; family Eimeriidae; genus Eimeria; species Eimeria acervulina. Next base: position 109,421 of record NW_013549486.1, on the reverse strand, counting down.
CGGTAGGAACTGATCGTGCTGGGCTGCAGCTGTAGCACTTCTGCCTTAATATTTCCATCCTGCGGCGTAGCGTCGCGCAGAAGGTACACACCGTGCCTCGTCACATCCAAGCGCAAGCCGGCTTCTGCTTGCTGTCGTGCAAGGAAACAATATGTTTTAGGCACCGTTGAATAGTTGTTTTAGCGCTACAGAGTAGTGCCGTATGCATGTTCTGAAGCGGGCTGGATCACCTCCCACAGAAGTAGCTTGCCCGAGTCAGAGCCAGAGAGCAGCATTTGCCCTGTGAGCTCGACAAAGCTTGGGACGTCGGAAACAGTCAGTTGACCAAATCTGCAAGTTCTTCCCTGAGTCGCATACTACCATTGTGATTGTCACTTCCACGCGAGGTTTTCGACCTTCCCATACTCCTGCAGTTGATGCTTGCAGCGTTGTGTTGTGCTGGTCAGGGAATAAACCGTGAAGTAAAGAAATGTTGTATGGAACTGAACAAAACGGACCTTCAGCTTGAGCCCAGTAAACGTCTGCACAGCTGTCCATAGCCGAATATGGCGTGACCCCGAAGATGTAAGCTGGTAAGCGAAGAAGGGTGACCTAGGCGTCAACCATCGTACAGCCGTTCAGGGGGGCGGTGCGGGGTAGAGTGGCAGCTTTTCACACAGCAAAATGCAGCTGCGTGTTTGCTAAATTGTATGCGGAACGTGGGCACCCTGCGGGCCATACCATTCTAGTGATATCACTTGCAGTGCAGGAGTCTTCATTCGGAGGAATGGGCGCCCTGTGGAGATGTTCCAGAGTGTGAGGAAACAGCAGGAAAGTGATGCTCTTTCTCCGCCTTCACCCTCCCATCCGACAACAGCCAGCAACGGCACTTGTTGAGGATCATATAATTCCTCCTCTGTCGCGCTGCCGCCTGCATGCTCCCCTGTTGCGATGTCTGTGGAGAGAGACTCCACTGCACTCATTTGGTGATTCACATCTTGTTCAACATTGTTTTGTGGCGTGCTATCACCGTCATCTTGAGGTAACGTATCCCCACAGCGCTTCGTAGTAGTAGGATGCTGCTTAACGGTACTAGCTTCTGTGCCATTTGAAGAAAACTTTCCACGGAAAGTTGCAACGGAAAAACCACGCTCGCTAAAGGCCTTGCATTGCCGCACTCGCTCTAAGGTTCTTGTTGAATACACATAAATGCCTGCCAAATTTTACGAAAACAAGCATGAACCCCTGGAAGTGTTGCATGACCTCCACAGCTAGAAAGGGATAGCTTGTGCAACGTCTCCGTGTGAGAATTTGTATGTATCCCCCTCCAGTCAACAGCGCGGCCAGCCCGAAAGCTTGTCCAAGCCGAGTGACTGCGAACTGCCGTAGCTGAAAACCAAAGGTTGAATGATGGTCCCTACACTAAGTAGCAGGATGACAGCCAACGATGGGGAGGGCACTAGCACTTTTAATACCTCGATCATGACCGAAAAACATATTAGTGGTCCTCACTTGCAGGCTTGCCGATACTTCTGCCGCAGACGGCGATGAGCTCGTGGTCGTTGTCCACTGCGACTGCAGACACTCCGCCATCATCCTCAAAGTCATTTGAAGAATGCAACAAGTAAGGGTTTTCAAGGCACCTTCCTTCTGGAGGTGGGCTGGTATCTCCCCCACAAAGTGGTGGAAAATTGTGGACAGTGTACAAGAGAACCTGCGTGTTCGTGACACACGCCAACGTCGTACTATCGACAATCAGTACCTGTTGCCGGGCTAAATCCTGACCTCCAATATGAGTCGTCCCCACAGGGCACTGCACCAAATTTGACTTTCTCATTCTTACTTTGTCCCCACTATTTCTCTTAAGTGGAAGCTTTCTTTGACTGAATATGCTAGACGGAACAAACCAATGCAGTCACGAGAACTGCTTTTTCCTGCCGTTAAGACAGAGCGATATGCTGCCACGCGCGCTTAGCCGTCACATTCAAAAAGGTGCCGGAGGATTTTTGCATTTACGAGGAGCCGCACCTCTGCATAAACCACAAGCAGCTCAGGGTATTGCCGAATCCTGGCAGCATAACGCTTTCGAGGAGCTCGTTGCGCGAAAATTGATCGAAGAAGGGGATATATTTCCCCCATCAATAACGGGGTGGGCAACGTTTTCCACAGTATGGTTTTTCAGCGATTGGCTGAGTTATAGGGGAGGCTTAAAACTCATGTGCTCGCTAGGCCTGCATCACCGCGACGAATGATTGACTCTGCAGAGTTCAAAAAGTATAGGATGGGTGCATAGGGAGCAACTCATAAGCGCTTTGAGTGAAAGGATTGTCGTTGTTGAACTACTGTCGGCGAGCAAGACGGACGAGCACCGGACCGAGTGTCACGCAATCGGAACAGCCACTTTGCATGAGCTCAGCCTTCCCTGCGGGGAGCGGTTCCTTGGGTTTCACGGGCGTTAATCTCCTGCTTAGCCTTGTACTGCTTGTGTGGATCCCAGTGTCCGGCAAGCACTTGCGATGCGATGGACGGGAAACGCAAGCGCGTTCATCCCCGATTACTGACCTCGCTCTGTTTCCTTTTCTCATGCAATGTGGAATTTTTATTTTATCGTTAGGCCTACGCTATGCGATAAGGGCTCACTTATGGTTACGTGAAGTTCGAATCTGGGACGTCTTCGGTATGTGGGCCTTGGGGCTCTGCCGTAGTTCAGGTAGCACAGGGCACACGCCATAATGCCGAGCATTCAAGTATTCTGGAATCGTGTTTATGGAGTTATGCCCCTGTGTTCTAGCATTTGCGTCGGCCAAAACACGGCATTTGCTCTAACCCTTGGTCCCGCGAGTGGCCAGTTTATATCTCCGGGGACTCCAGCGTTACAGAGGGCAAATCCAACTCTACATCTAGTAACACAGTTCTTTGTAGCGTAGCAAAGCGACCGCAAACTGTTCCTACCGTTCACCAGATTTATCCATAGTCAGCCGCCAGGACCTACGTGGCACGTTCTCCACTCGCAGTGCATATGCAGCGGTGGGCTTGAAGCACACTAGAGGCTACTCGAAGAAACGGGGCAGCTGCGGCTACTATATGGGAAAATAAACCATATTGGCCTTCCGTTAATTTAAATGTAGTTTATGTGGGGTAGCTGTGACCTCTGACTAGGGTGAACTGCGCAGATCTTACACGCCGTCGAGCAGGTCACCTGCCGAGCATGGGCAGAAGCCTATTTGGGCTACGGTTTCCAGTCGAAGCGAAAGAAGCTGCCTCTATGTGCGCTGCCCATGAGTTTCATATACACCGATCATGCGATTTAGCATGGCTGGCTTAAGGCTTGGGTTTCGAATTAAATGCGCCCTGGAAGAGTCGCGCTGCCTTACGGCTTCGAAACAGGCGATAACACTTGCGGCAAAAGCCGTTCGCAGAGTAGTAGAGTTTCCAATTGACAAGGGTAAAAATATTAGAATTTCATTTACCCCTAAGGACTGCTTGGTCCCGCACTTTCGTGAGTTTCACCCCAATTAACAAGTCAAGCACCCTGTTGAGATGTTACTTCACCAGATCTACCGATTGAGCTTGTGATTTGCCTCAAGACTCGCGCAGGCTGGCGGATCTGGGTGCGTTATACTATGTAGACCTACGCGTTTTGTTCAAATACCAGTGATTTGCCATCCTAGAACAGACGGCACACAAATGAATACAATCAGCGAGCGTCAACATTACACGAAGGTCAGTTGGAAAACACGAGCATGATTGTTAATAGTAAGTGGGAAGCGATTCATGTTCTATCTTCTTTCATGTACTTCCAAGGCTCAATGCCAACTAGCACTCCGTCAGGGCCAAGCAGTATTGACGGTGAAGGCCCGTGAAGTGGAGCTAAAGTACGGCAGTAGTTCTTTTGATGAAGAAGGCAGGTTAGCATGGATGCTAATTAGCACTTCCCAGTGCGTCAGCAACCAGCATTCTACGGGGGAAGGGAAAGCAGTGCCCTGTTTCCCATTCAGCGAAGACAGCCTAACCATGTATTTTTTTGTCTCCCAAGCGGTTGGCGCCTCTTAAGCATCTGTTTGCAGATATTTCCACCAGGAAAGTATGGATATTGAGCCGGTAGGTAACAAAACATAGAAGGGAAAGCATGTCATGTGAGTTGTTCTGAATGACACATCTGCGCCTGGAATGGTCCTCCTTAGGCAAGCAGTTTCACGATTGCCGATTCCAAGCGACTTACAGCTACCCTGTTTTGGACGTTGGCTGTCAGGGTGAAGTTTTCTCTGCTCATCGAGCTTGCGCTAAGGGAGCACTTTACTTAAGTATAGCATCATTTCTAGAGTGAGGCAGGTAGCAGTCAGGAAGGCCGCACATTCGGGAAGTTTTCACAAAAGAGCTGGGACAAACGCAGTCGCTGTTACGAAGCTGTAGATAGCAAGATGGCAGTGCCTCGCTTTATCCAAAAGGAAGGATCTTGCGTTCCGCTCCTTATTTCTTGCATAGTTACCAGGGATGGCCTACCATTGCTCCCTGTACGGCAGGGGTATTGATAAATAGGACACATATAAGGCATATCTAAAGGAGCGCGTCTGCGGGCTACTGGCTTGAAGTGGACAACTGGCATTTCGCAGATGAGTTGCATGGGCTCCGGTTCCCGAAGAGACATGCCATCAACATTCCATGACGCGCCTTCGAGATACAGCCGTTTTACGTATGCCCCGTCCCGTGGCGCTGACGCAATTGTGTTTTCGTCGTATGTAGTCTGAAAAGGGCGCAGGCAAACTGCACGTGGAACAATCATGCGCCTCTAGCTCGGTTGACTATGAAAAGCTGACAAATCGGTACTCCATCTTGTGGTTGTTGTTTGTTCTAAATATAACCGGCGAAAGTACCAGTGCTATGAATTCGAAGCTAATGGTATCAACTGATATTGAATTCCGTCTGGCGAATTGCTGCAAAAGCGCCGTCAAGAAGGCGCTTGGGTACGTTAACCCCCCTAACCAGAAAGCCTTGGGCGGTCCCTCCTAATGAACGCACCGCATGAGGAGAGCATTGCGAAATAAAGTAATAGGCATGCATACTGAAAAAATGTTATTCATCCAGAGCACTCGAATGAAAATTTTTCGCCAAGTAGGTCGACATCTTCTCGATGCTACCAATGAGCAAAAGTAATGAAAGAGGCAATGACGTCAACTTACGAGGCCCCATTTGCTTATTTGCTCCACGCGTGCGGCTACATCGTACGCCCAAGAAGTCAGGGGTTTCAGTGACGGGAAAGCGAATTCCCAGCATTGTGGGACCTTTCCGTTCAGCAAAGAGCATTGTAGGTCTTCCAAATCTTCTGACATCACGACAAGACCTGCGACACCCCTCTTTAGATGGCGCACCGTCTCTGTGACGCACGTTAGAAGCCTGTTGAGACGCTGAGCTTCCTGTATCATTACGACCCGTAGAGGCGACATGTCTTCAAGCGTTGCTTGTTCCATCCTTGCAATGTCTATATGGTTGGGAAGTACGTTTTCGAGGTTATCACAACACCGCAATACCTGTACGTTACAAAGGCTGGATATGAAGGTAATGGCATACACATGTAGTTTAAGCTGCTGGGTGCAGAGCTGTTCTCGCCTCCACGTTACCGTCAAAGCAACTTGAGATAACGATGGAAAGTCGAGGATGCAGTTATATTCGTATTACCTAGTGTTTGCATACCCTAGATTCTCGGGATTCAGCGTCTCCAGTGTCGCTGAGATCAGCCCCTGGGAGTTGGATACTCAGGAGAGTTGCGAAAAGTTCTTCGGCCTCTTCTATCTGCGACTGGATTTCGGCATTAACATGCTGACCAAATAGCTCGGGTGGATCTATTGCTGGCAGCTCGCGAACGTACTGCCGGAGGCCCGCCTGGACGAATGCGCACAAACCGGAAAGCAGTACTTGGTGGCCGCTTGGCAAACAAAAGGGACATGATATTGCGGCGAGTCTGCAAGCGTTGGCTAACGATTTCAATTTCTGTGTGTGATGTTAGCAAACATGTGCGACCCCCGTTCATTCGAGGGGTGGCTACAATCAAGCATGCGTGTCCATTTATTTCGAGTGCCACCTGGACGCGAGAAAGAAACTTTTCATACCAAAGATGTGTCCTCAGGCATAGGATACTGCTGGAGTCCTTGAAACTTAAAGTCGTTCGACAACACTTGTTGATTAAAACAATCGTTACAGTACACTCGCAGCAGTCGCATGTCCCTTTCGTCAGTTAAGCGGCCACCATAACAAGCTCCTGCAATCCGAAAGCGTACTGCATCCCAGGGGAATTCACCTGTAGACTGCATCACCCAACGCAATGCAGTGAGCGAAGAATTCCTGCAAACGCAGATTCTATGCAGAAGATGCTGCCCTCTTAAGGTAATCGGGAACGATGAAGTACCTGTTCACAGTAAGTGGCAAGAAGGCTGTCCCCCACGAAGAAGTCGCTGTCGCTGAAACTGGTAGGTGTGTTCCACCCGAAATTGTGGAATTTCCCTCTTTCGATAAGTAAAGAGTGCAGCCAGCATAGGGAGAAGAAAAGCCGCTTGTAGCGTTCCTCGCCTGCAGCCAAGCGCTGCATGTCATCCTCGGTGCGGTGTTGCAACAAGCGCTGGAGATTGGCTTTCAATCCACGCGGTCTTTCTATACATATTTTCGTCGACCTGCAGGTTTAGAACGAACCGCAGTATGACGAGCAGCAAGCTCCGGCTCACCGCTGTTCGCCAGCTGACCGTTGTTTGGGTGGAGCAGTGGAGCCTATGATCCTCATTTTCCACAGTTGCATAATATTTGTGCAGTACCTTTGCAATAGGGCAAGCGGAAAATCAGGTGTAGGCTCAGAGCTAAGCCACAGCCTAAAGTCTGGATGAAGATGAGCTTCAAGAATCTCTTCGGCTAGCTTTTCGAGTGCCGGCAGCCAAGAGATAGCAAGGTGGCAGTTTGCCAGGAAAACCCAAAAGCCATGACGCGCACCGTCACGAATAACTTGTTCTGCCCTCAGTGCTTGCCCTTGGCCTAGTGCAACAGAAACTACCTGGTTTAAATACAAGAACGCCGCAATTAAACGTGAAGTGTCAGCAGCCCAAATTACGTAGAGGAGCAAGTAGAAAATCTCGTCACTGCAAGTTCTGCCTGCTCGGCTTCTCACAGTTGTGCCTTTTGAAGTGGCGAAGGACAAAAGCTGCCCAACAGGATCTACTCCAGACAGGATGAAGAGCAGTGGAACCGAGTTTTTGGACGATGACAACAATTCTTCCCAATCCAGTGGCGAGCACTCAACGAACTTAGAGTCCATAGACTCGGTGACGAACCGAGACGACGCAGGGATTATTCTGTCCGGACGAAGACACCTAATGACAATTAGCCTCTGGAGAGCGTCCAGTCTATTTTGCCAGTCACCGGGCAGTGCAGCTCGCTCAGGCTCTGGGGAGCCAAACCACCGGCGCCACTCCCTGCATTCAATATCACCTCGACAACCGCGCGAACTCTCCCAAAGTACAATACGGGCGTAGCTGCCTAAATGGCCACCGGGGAGGCAACACATTGGTGCAGATTACCAAGCCGCCAAGACCCCTGATTTCGAGTAACCATCAGCGCATCATACCTTATGTTTTGTTCTATTGAGCTTTGCAACCCTTGGAGGCCTTCCAGTTGGTCAGCCTTGCAAATAAGCTGCCACACTGATGGCGAAATCCACTCCGGATCAGGATTAGCAACAAGCGGAGGTGAGTCAGGGACTCCCCCATGAGTAAACAGAAAGGCATATTCTTGCCTGTTGATCTGATCTTCAGCAAGAAGCACGCTAGCACACAAGTGGAGGCTCAGTAGGGGTTTATGCCGTTCAAATATTCCTTGCCTTGCGTACCTGTTTAGCAGCACGACATGCACCACAAAGAGTACGTGCTTGCCTTCTTTCTTCGAACGGGCTGTTTGTCCGCCGAGGCGTGCTTCAAAAGTGAATAATTAATTGTTTGTTGTTCTCACTTGTACACGGCTAGCGTGTGATCTGTATTCAGTGTCATGACGTGGTCTTCTGCGGAGGCGGCCATTGCACTGGATTCCATCGCCCCTTGAATTGATTCCACAAACAGTTCCTCATAGGCGTCAAGAGAGAATTGATACATGGAGTCCGCCATTGCCAGATCTTGTAACACAAAGTACAGAACTGATGCTCGGTGACCGCACGGCCTGAATAGAACAAGACGGAGTGCTCATCTTGCCGCTTTACGTGACCTGTAGGCCTCGGGCATTATCCCATCACTAGAACTGGTGCTTGGGTCAGCGCGTTTTTTGGAACGTTACCGGTACGCCTCCCTCGCTTGATCAATCTTCCTCATAGTGCGTTCGGAAACTTCAATTTGGGAACTAACTTCCCCTGCGACGCGTTTTGAATCCTGAACCAGAGATATGCTCTTTCTGGCACGCGCATTTTAATTCGGTTGCTCTCACCTACCGTTGAGCCGTGTTTCTACCCATGGGAATGGCCAAGTCCGTTTGTTTGATAGCCCTATGGTCTACATACTGATCAATGATTACAGCACACCTCCAGGGCAGGTGCAAACGATCTACAGAGTCTCCAGGAGTACCTGAAGCACTCGAATCAGCTCGAGATCATCCAGAAGACAGCCTCTTGCATCGGTTAGCAGCCTTAAAATTTGGTCCTCAATGTCTTGCAACCGTTTCTGCCCTTCAGCAAGCCTTAATACTAGGGTGTGCTTATGTGCCTCTAGACTTGGCTCTTCCTTCATGACGACGATTCCCTGCATCGTCCGCAGTTGTCAGATAAATACTGATGTTCGTTTCCTCAGCATACTAGCAATACCAGACATTCCTGTCGCACAGTTGAATGCCTGAGCCAATGGCTGTCAGCTGTTCTCCTTGTGTTGTTTTCTTTTGCTGTTCAGCACTCCGTGTCTGCCTGTAGTGAAAGGCGCCTAATGAATTTCAGAGAGAAGCAATGAACGGTATGTTTTCGTGCTGACCAACAACTGCTCTGTGAGCCCATCCTGCATTATAACAAAGTTAATTAGTGTGACTTCAGCCTCTATCTCAGGAGGAAACAAGGGATTCCCGATTTTCGTCGTCATCCAAAGCGAAAAGCTGTCATCAAAAGGCACAAGCTGTTCTCCTGTATTAAGGGACCGCACAACGCATGGCAGTTTTCCACTTCTAAAGGGCTTAGGGTTTAGCGTGTCCATACGTTTAGACAGCTCCCGAACCGCCCTGCTTATTTCCCCACCAATGCTAATGAGCCGCTTCCCGTTGACATCCACAATGTTCTTAGTAATGATGGGCTCAAGAGATGGGTCAATTTGGGTTTGCAGGCGCTCAAGCAATACGCATCGTCCTGTTTGTACTGAAAGATGGAGAATTCGCAGGAGTGAATTTGACTCGGGGTCGACCACCTGGGATGCAGAGCGAAGAAAAACGGCGCATGCCCTATAGCCTCTGGCCTTCCTATAGGCACTCTACCTTGTGAGATACGCGACGAAGAAGAACCTGCATGCTCCGATATTTTACCGTGATCTGTGAAGACTTCAGCTTCCTAATCCAGCGATTAGCTTGATTTTGAGGGTCAATAATCAAAGGCCACTTCGAAGCCTTTGTTATTAACACGCCATTTTCAGCCGAAAACGGGTCTGTTGGGAGCCCATCCAGTTGCCACTGTCTAACGTCTACAGGAGTCACGAAAAAATCAGTGAAATCAAAATCGGCGCTACAGGGGATGGTCTCAGCTTGCACTTTGCCAATCCAAAGATCTTTTACCTGCAAAAAATGCCACGTAACCACGAAGAGGCGCGCTTTTCGATTTTGTGCTTTGTCCCCCGTGAAGTACGTTCAATATTGGGTTTTTCATTTCTGGACGATGCTACTATAAACTCGTTACCATCTAGCAACCCAGTGAACTCACAAGATGAGACCTGTACGATGATGTGAATGGGCCAGCATATGACATGAAGGCTGATCCAAGGAGAGCATCCCCAGGGATGTTGCCTAACTTATCTTTGTAGCTTTCCAGGGACAGCTCCCACCGATCTCTCTCGTCAGCCAAACCAGTGATCAGGCTTTCTGCTCTTTCCAGCTTTACTCGCAATTCCTCAGCCGAGCTGTTTAGCTCACTCTTGTTGCGAAGGCTTTCGTCATATTGATTATTCAGTTCCTCGAGTCTTCCTTGAATGTCCTCTAGGCTGCGCAGGAGCCACGCAGTTAGTCACATTGATTGTTTTCTGCCCCTAGCAGCCAGTTCAAGCTCATGCTCAGGCATGAGTATGCTGATGTACGTTACCCCTTACCTTTTGCGAGCAAGCCGCAGGTCGCTCTGCTTCTTTTCCAGCTCTTCCTCTGCAAGGCGCAGCTTCAAACGCTTTGGCTCCACCTCCCGGTAAACCTCCGCGTACATTTGCATTGCATGAACCCACAAGCACAAGGCTCCAGCAGCGCGAGACACTTTCTGCACGTTTGGCGGTGCAAATGAAGGGTCCTTCGTGAATTTCTCGATCTTTTTTAAGGTCGCATTTGTTATTGAATCCTTGTCGAAGTTTTTAACCCTTGTCAAGAAGCTGGGGTCGTTGAGTTCGATTTTTGCCTGAGACCATGAGGGTGATTTTTCCATGACTGTCATAACAGCTGCCATCGTTTTGACTACGAGATCTGCAACATTCAACAAACTCCGCTAAACAATTGACTGTCAATATCAAGGGATCATGACGTCAGTTGCAAAATCTGCCTGACGAGTAAGACAAGGGGTGGTTCAAAGACCTGGCGGTTTGGTGTATGCTTTGACCTCCGCCACGGATTTCTTATCAAGCTTCTCAAGAGCATCTATTGCTGCTTCTAGGGCTGGCATCGCCTTGGCAAGATCCCGCCTGGCTTCGTCTGAAAGAAGTTTTGTTTCCATTTCTTCGGTCTGGATACGGGCGCTGTCAGCTTCAACCTGAAGATGGACGAGGTGCAATATCCTGGAGATCATTGGAAGGGGGCAGGATTTCTCAGGTTTTGCTGGTCAAGGGTTTGAATAGCGTATCTTTTTGCTGTAAAATGGTGAGGAAAGCTAAGCATCAGGGTGAAAAGATGGTGGTTTCTCTGTTTGAGAAGGGAGACGCCAATACACGAGGCACTGAAGAAATCCATTAGCTACGATGATACCTGTTTCATTTGTTCATCTGCTAGAGTGCGTTTCTCGACAATAACCACCATAAGCTCGTCGCACTCTCGCTGTTTTCTTGCGACGTCCTCCTTTTTGGCCTCAAGTTCTTCATTCATTGCCTCTACCTGCTCACGAGCCTCTACTAGCTTGCCCAGACCACTTGACAGTTTATCAATCTTTTCGTGGACTCGATCTTTCTTCTCCTTAAGCGTGTGGCAATACCCCTACGCATCCATCCAAGAATATTAACAACAATTATAGGAATCTAATCAGCAATTCATATGGGGAAAAAACTTAATCTCACCCGAACGAGCCGAAGAAACTTCGTAGGCGTGATGAAGCTGGTCCTCTTGGCCTCTTTCCGAAAGGCCTCGGCCTCGCTTACAGCATCCATGTGAACATAGCTACTGGCACGCGCAACTGCTTCTCGAGTGCTAGCTTCCATATCAGCAGACTCCAGGAATGTGGCAGCAACCTCCTCAAGAGCTTCCTGGGGCCATGTGAAGAACCAGTCAATTGTTGTTTCGTTGATGAATGCAGGGAACATCCTGGAGGCAAAAATTGTCTACACGACTTTGCCAGTTATGCGGAGGGGTGAACCGCCAAAGCAAGCTGCATACACGGATTCGTGAGTTTAGGTTGCGAACGTGCTGTTACTGTTCTATACCTGCAGTAGTCCCTCATGGTGCTCCCGATTGGACTAACGCAGAGAAGAACACGAAGATTTTCTCTAACGCGTCCTAGAAAGAACTCAAGCATTGCATCCGGCGGCATTGAAACCCTCGCAGCATCAGCTGCTGGCTGAAGGTCCTTAAGCAGCAGTCCAAGGCTTTCAGCATCCAGCATTCCCGGGACTTGCCCAGAACCTAATAAGCTGTTCAGGCAGTCTGCGAATGCGTCAGTCTTGAGGTCTTTATCCGTTAGCAGTAGGCTTGAGCGAATACCATCTCTCCCTGAATTCAAACGCACCAGATGCGCTTCGGTTGTTTTGGAAACAGCTGGCCAGTCTTAAAGCAAGTCTTCTTCGATGCAAGGCTGAAAGGGCGTAGCCTTACCTGCCTTCACAATATGTTGCTTTAACTCTTCTTGAAAGTCTCGAACAGTAAAGTTCTTCGTCACTCGAATTCGCCAGAGGTTTAGCTTCAGTAGTTTTGTCGCAAATGTAGCCAGCGATTTTCTTCCACTACCTCCAATACCAACCAGCAGCATGTGGCCTCTTGGCATACAAAGTGTTCTGTGTATCCGACAGCAATGTTCGACTGCCTCTCTGAATAAAAACGGCACAAAAAGGACTGTTGCGGTTGATATTAAATTATGCGGCACAGATCAACTACTCTGTGAGCCCATACGTCTTGAGAAGTGCGAGGAAATCTTCTTCCCAAAGGTTTGTATAACGCAAGTCCCATAATTAGCAGACGGCTACGGCGAATATCCACGAGTTCAGCAGGTAGCTTACTTAAAAAGGACAAGGTGGATTGCTCCGGTGGTGCTGGTTGCATTGATCTCGTTTAGCTTTTGGCGTAGACTCAATCGTAGCGCTTGGCGATCCTGCACTTCCTCGTATCCTCCCAGTGACAAGGCGCCCGACTGCTCTAGCCGCATGTGGCTAAACAGAATGCCCCGTTCCTTCGTCAACTCCTTTGTCCGCATCTGAAAGTTCTTCTCAAGAATGCTGTCCAATATCTCTGTAAAGCGATCTACATCCAAAGTAGATGCCAAACGATCTTGATACACGCGCTGGCATTCATGATACCTTTGTACAGACCCCAAAAAAGCACACTAAGCTTTGATTAGCTGTGATTTTACGATTGTATGAAGCTCAAGAGCTTGTTAGGCGGCGTCTTTCCAGTGTATGTTTGACATGGCTGTTATTTGTGGCGGACCACAACTTTAACAAGACGTCCCTATCCTCAATGCACCGATGATCAGCTTGATATAGACCTTGCACCACTTTTGACATGTCGCGCATGCTGAATAGGTAGTGCGGTTTTCCAGGCTTTGGTCTGAATGTCTGCCGGACTGCTTGGTGCAAAGCGACAGTTGATACAGCAATGTTCTCTGCGACGCCCCTCACGTCCTGAATGGTGCGGAGTGTGCATAGACGTGCAGCGCAATCGCAAAAATTGTGGTGGGATGCGTTAAAGTGATCTGATGCAATGCTCAAACATATCCGACTAACTTTCACCTCTTTGAAGTCGGAGAACTTGTGGACTACAAGAGTTTGGTAGATCCGATTTATTCGTGGCAATGGGGGCTCAAGAAAGGCGATAGTGTTGAATCGCGAAAGTAAGCGAGAGGAAATGGACGCTCGGCCGCCTTCAGGAGCTCCCATGGCCGCAATAAGTTGCATGTCAAGCACTACCTTGAGTGACTGCCGGCTTCGATCGTACCTGCAGATACAAATGGCTCATCTGCAACTGAGATGCTGCAGACTGCGAGTGCAAGAGTGTAACAATAAACCTTCGTGAAGACTCTGTGGTCAGTGCCTTCCTACCAGCAGCCATAATCGAGAAAATGCCTGAGGAGTTCGAGCGGCGGCTGGGAGCCAAATTCATCAGGCTTCGGCATATTCAGATCGTCAACATAACAGAGCAGCAGTTTTCTTCCAGACGGCCCCCACTTCCCTTTCACTCGCTTTTCAAGTTTGCTTTCGAAGCCCTGCGCAACTCCCTCAAGTAGTGCCAACTGATGTGGGCAATCCACACGCATGCGAAACGCCATCCCTTTTCACTATCTGGACGCAACTCATCAAAGCCGTACCTCCTGTGCTTCCTTTGACGATGTTTGTGAGGAGAACGTAAGTGTAGTGGTTGTATAGACGCTGTCCGGTAGGTCGTCGATAACGGCTTTCTTGATGCAGGAAGTTTTTCCACAGCCACGGCTCCCAACTACGAGTGAGTTAACTTTGTGTCTCACCAGTCCACCCAAAAGGAAAGCATGACATACGACATCCGCGGTTGGAACGAAAATCCGATGGAATGGCATGCCGTCTAGAGGCCTGGGGCAGCACATATACTGCATGCCTTCTTCAACGGGTTACCCTCAGCGGAGCGGCAAAGGCCGTGAAGCGACCGAATGCAACACTTCTGAACAAGTGTCAACAATTATATGGGGACGCTCCACAGTGCATATTCCGAGGTATAGAAAGCCTGCAGAGAGATAGGGTTTTCAATATGAATCATCTGGGCGCTACCTGTATGGCGACGGCACCCGGTCCTCCCAGAGAATCCAATCACCCTTCTCCGAGCTCAAAGCATAATCATAAACGGTATGCAATGGCGGAAAGCTGTTGCTCAGCTGACGAATTGTAGAATCAAAATGTTGCCGGCTGGCTTCAGCAACAGCTGCTCCGACAGACCATGTGAGGGAGAACAGGAAGAGCTTTTCCAAAAAGGACTGCGTTCCATGCCCCTGAGACTTTGCAGACAGAGAATTGCACTTGACGTTCAACTTCAGACAACAGAGCGAACAGGTAAGCTCCCCCCTACTACAGGTAAACCAACCGCTGCTTAGCGAACGTGAAGTGCGTGGGTCACTGACCTTGGCATTGACGTTTGACTGCGAAGCGAATGCACCAAAAAGTCGACATAGGGATATAACTGCCCCTATTTCAGACTGTTTTACGACTTGCTCACAATCATTTACTGCCTGCGTTAAAAGTCATTGATGGAACATGGTTCTGTGAAGCAATCATAGGTGGCGTACGCGTTTACTCTTGTTGGTGGGAGCTGAATAGTGCGCATTTCCGGGTCATACCTTGTGCGCCATCGCACAAGTGTGTTCCTGAAGTCTAAATCTCTTTCCGGTGCGCAACACCACTTTCTGACGAATATCCATACCTGCAGCACTTTCGGAAGATACTTGTCGAAGAGAGAACGAAGATATCTTGCTGAATCGTCTGCGCCGTATTGCCTGGACAGCCACGCTTCCACGTACGGTACCCAACCTAAACCGTCGCAAGTCCCACCTCCCAGATTTTCGCTCATTAAGCCTTGCCCGTGCACACTATGTCTTTCGTATAACTTCGATGATTATATTCAGTCCTTTCAGAGTGTGCATCTTGATCTGTCCTCCCACGCAAGCTTTAGTTTCCAGGGCTACTGTCCTACCTAGCATTGTGGGGTCCATAAAGAGAATGCCCACTCTACTAACGGTTGCTGGAGACGCTGCTGACAGGTTTTCTACTTCAAAGAGCAATGAAACCTGAGCCGAACTCCCCGCATGGCGCAAAAGGCCACTTTTGCATTTCAATGCCAAAGACTGCTGTTATGTCAAGGAGCACCCACCTGGGAATGCAGTTCAATTCGATCTCCATTTGTTAAAGTCAGTGTCTTGTTGTCATCGAGCAACGAATTCATACTTTCTACCCATGTTGTGTCCACGGGCCCGTCGAGCACAACCCATCTGCTGCTTCGGCTTTGCTGCTGAACTTCGTTGCAGCATGTCCGAAGCAATGCTGAAAATACGCCATCTGTCCATTCTCGTGTAGTGGGGCTGAACCCACCGTAGAGCTCAGCCCCATCCAGTGACTTGGGGTTGACTACGCACCTCCTGACGGTAGGGTAGTCCAATCCTGAGGTTTCAGCAGGCTCGCACTCCGCAGTTGGCATTTCTTTCCCTGGTGAAATACGTCTTTATCCTAACTATTGGACTCAGAGTCTTGATGTCGACTTGAATACGTAACCACGCAGGCTAACCTCCAATACTGAGGTAGGTCAACGCTTGCTCAAGCATTGACAACACCGTAGACTTTCCGGAGAGGGTACTTCCAACCATCATATTTCCATGACGAGTGCGCATGCACTGATACAATTGTTGAGCTTTAGTTGCTTGATGGTCAACTTTAGTCCAACCGTTCTTCTCTATGATCACTTCCAGAGCCTCCCTAAGGGTTTCGGATTCACTCTGAAGAAAGTGCGCAGCACGCGCTCATGAACCTTGCCCATGTTGCTACGTTGCTGTTCTGGCCAGTTGAGGCACACCATGCTTACTTCAGCAAGTTCAGCTTCTGGAAAAAGATCCTTGACAAGCGCAAACAAAATATCCAAGTCGTCTGGCACTGTTTTGGGGACAACCATGTCAAGGATTGCTTGGATTACGGCAGCTTGTTCCACCATGGATTCACTAGCCTGACGCTTTATTTCCCCTGCCCTTTGCAGTGCTGCACGGATTGGGCGTAGTCCAAAATCATAGTGGTCCTGCTTGCTAAGCTGCTGCGCCATCAGCTGGAAGAGCGCAGTAGCTTTCCGTGAAAGTAGTCTAGCGTTCTGAAGTTGTCCACAGCAGAATCATGAATGATTAAATAAAGGGACCCTGAATTGTTCGTGCCTCCACGACGCTCGGGTACGCACGAAAGTAGCACCTGTTGCAGCTTACGTCAAATCCCTCAGCCATCAGCAAAATTTCACATATGAGAGCGGCATCCGGTGTCATCATCGCAACTGGCCGGAAAAGGCTTTTCAGGTTGTCAGGTAGTTCGGCTCTCCCTCTGTACCCTGGATTCATGGTGGTGAATATTCCACAGCCAGGGTCTAGGCGTACCCTCTGTCCCTCAAAAAAAAACTTTCGTTGGACGTGATCATCCGACGCAATTTCCCTGCAGAACAAGCACGAAGGAGAGTAGGATAATCATGCGGACGCCATGGAGTAATTTCCATACGCATCAGACATCAAAAACGCTACTTGCCTTAAGGCGTTTTGAATAGTTGATATTTGCTGTGCAACCACGGAGAGGACCTCCAAACCAATTCGGTTGAACTCGTCAAAGCAGCACCAAGCGCCACTTTGAGCCAGCCCACTAAATATCCTCCCTAGAGACACGTAGTCTAGTGCGTCAGAGCAATTGAAAACAATAACAAATTTCCCCAGGGTCTTTCCAAGGTCTTTCACGGTCTCGGTCTTTCCTGCACCAAATGAACGGAACCGACGACGCAGTTGTCATATCACTTAGTCGTGGTTGTAGTGTGCTTATAGCGAAAAAAATAATTATGACGGATGACAGTAGCAATCAACAGGTTCCCTGAGATATCATACGCAACTGTGGAGTTTGCCGACCAGTTCCTGCAGGCCCTTGACACGACCCGCCGAGTCTCAAGTGCAAAGCGAATGTAAGCGCCATGAAACACTGGTCTGTCAGTGGGGTTATGACCAGCCGACTGTAAATCCCCTGGTACTCGTAGCCATAAGGAGTAACTGTTTCCGTTTGAAGGCACTGGCATACCAAGGCGCCTGAAAATCCAGGCTGCATTAAGGGGGCCGAAATACCATCTGCAAGGAAACACACAGAAGACTACTTCAACAAGGTACATAGTGAGTCGATGGATACTGTTTCAGTGACTTAACACTGTGTTCACAAAGGCCATGCCGCAACTGTCATTCTTCCGAGTGCAGATCACTTTTCTCTGGTTCGTGAATGTCTTCCCGCAGTTCCATTCTGAGCTGTGAAGTCCATGAAAAGTGATGCTCGCTGTCACAGCGACTCTGCATCAGTTTTTCCTGTGCAGGCGCAATCGTTTGAACGTGCAATTGAAGCAATCTGCGTTACTTGCTGCGAAAGTGCAGGAGTGGTATAGTGCAATATGGCATCGAGGCACTTCGTTCTTACATGTACGTCTCTGTTGTGTACTTCAACGGTCACTAGTGGCTTTAGCTTCATCCTTTCTTTGTCACTCCCAGCCCTCTTCATAAGTTCTGCCAGATGCAGAAGCTGTCTCGACTGATGGCGCTTCAACGTTTTAAGGGCCAATTTGTTTCCTCTGCTGAGCCGGCGGAGAGCGCTTTCGGTTTCCATAGTCCTAGTGACGCAAGAGGAGTTCACAAGGGGCTGGGTCAGTGTGGTTTGAGTGGAGAAAATAAAATTCAGTGGCAGCTAGCAGAAGCACTTGCTCACCAACTAATCTGGGAAGATGTTATGACCAGCTGAAAGCAGTTGTCTTTGATCCACTTGTCTTTCTTCG
The DNA here is from genome assembly GCF_000499425.1 of Eimeria acervulina. Lineage (NCBI taxonomy): Eukaryota > Apicomplexa > Conoidasida > Eucoccidiorida > Eimeriidae > Eimeria > Eimeria acervulina. The sequence goes on along the minus strand of NW_013549486.1, from coordinate 91,337 downwards.
TCCCATGTGCCATACTTTGCTGGTGGACAGCTACCAGTTGTTTCGTTAAAGTATCGCGCATCGCTCGCGTAATCTGCAGGCAGCATTAGCCCTGAGATCATTATGCATTCTTGGAGATGTGTAGAGCATATTGATCTCCGGTTTCTTCAAAAGCTGCCCTTTCTGCTCTCTATACCTTGTTTAGCCACTGCTCCACTCCTCCTTCCACTGTCACAGGTCGTGGAGTGAATTTCAGTCGCTCTCCTTCGCATGAAGTAAACCCGTCAGCTTCCCAGCACCTGTTTCCACGTTTGCCTGCAAAGCACAACTAAATGGTCGCCAAACGTCGCTTCAAAAAACTGTCATGTGATAATCAGCGCTTACCCTAAAGCGCCTACCCTAAAGAGCTCAAATTTTCGCAAAGGTAGCAACAATGAACGCTGGCCGCACCGGGTGGCACAAGGTCCAGGTTCTTAATTCCTTGAAAGCACTTCTTGATGTGCTTCTGGACCTTTTCTGGATCCTTTGCTTCTCCCAATATTTCCAGCATGTCAGAATTAGAGACAAAGTAGAAGCGGGGGAACTCTTGCCTGAAAACAATACACAGCTTAGCTTGAAAATGGAGAGGCGAAGCGCATTTGGATAAGCAAAATCGGCATCGGGTGCTATCGGACAAACCTCTTCCTCTCAAGATAGTCGTCCAGAGATTTTTGTATATCTTCTAAATCATCATTCATGAGACGAAGCTCTTCTCGTATGTTGGGCTGGCTGCATGCATTGACCAACGTCGAGGCCTGCTGAAAGTTAAGCAATGTGTAGAAGAACAGCCTGTCAGTTCTGTCAAATAAGGTCGCCTCTTGTGGTAGTAGAATGCGAATATCTTCAGATCCTGTCATGGCATGAGCAATGAATGAATGAGTTGTCTTTGGATCGTCACGATACACCATTCCCGCATTCGTGTTCTAAGGAAGCCATCAACCCACCTCGGAAGACATTTTCCAGATATTCCCACTGTCTTTGCACCTGCTGCAGCAGCTCCAGAAGCTCAGCAATCGTGGATAAAGTCGCCTCCCAGTAGGACACGAGGTCCTTGAACGGGAAGTGAAACTGGTCGCTTTTTATGGTCGAAAGACTTAGCAAATGCTCTTCCAGCGTAGCCAGAAGGCCCTCGTCTGCCTCGACGCGGAGCATGTTGTTCTTGTATGGCACTATGTTAAGCTCTAAGGAACTCCACACAGCTATGATTTCATTCAAAGCAGCCTCAATTTTGAATTCCTTCCGCGCTTCGTCAGTAAGACGGGAGATCAAATCTGCAAGAGCCCGAGCATACATCGTGTTTATCAGGTTTACAGCAAAGGCTGTGTGTGTATTCGTAAGGAAGTCTTGAAAGTGTTATGAGACGCACCGGATCGTCTCAGGAGATCCAGGTGAAACACGGACTTCAAAGTAAAATCGGGAGAGCGTTGGTCGAACTTTTCTGCAACTTCGGCTTTGATTCTGTCCCAGTGACGATCTCGAATTGCCTGAATGCACATTACAATCACTATTATATCCGTGACATTATATACCACAGCATGGCCAAATGCATTCACGAGAAAACGGAAAGCCCCAATATGCAAAAGGCTCAATTCCTTCCATGTTCCTTTAAGGGTTGTAGTGCATATGGCTTTCGGTACTACCAAGGCGCTCGTATGCTACTAACGGGGTCTAAGAGGTTCGTAATGAGCGGTAGCGCCTGTGTTAATTGTTCCAGCTCCAGGTGAACCTTTCGCCAGATTGCCCAGTCCCTTCCTTCCTTTATGTTTAAGAGACTTTCAAGGAAAGCCTCTCCTTGAGCACGAATTTCTGGGACGTCCAGTGAATAAAATGGCTTGGCACTCATTGACTCCCACGCTGCGTCCCACTTATTCTGTCCAGTTTCCACAAAGCGGAGGCAGCTGTATGTTGGAGCTATGGGCTCTTGAGTGCATGTTGCTTGTGTACTGTAGCACTAGCTTTGTGCGTTAAGTTGGGCAGATTAACTGTGCATCAGGTAATGCACGTGACTGACCTTTAGTGACCAGACGTCCCATAGCTTTTCGATATCACCCTGCATCTGCTCCAGGTCCCGGCTAGTGTGATATTCAATGCCAAAGAATTCAAGGATAGGAATAAGTTGGTCCCGGTCAGCAGAAAGTTTGCTTAATTCAGCTTTGAAGCCCTGTATAATGCCGAAAGCTGTGGACGCCTCGTACTTAAAGGAAGATCCGTCAAACGGAGCAGATGCAGTAAATTGTTTGAAGAGCTCAGACGCCCTTCTTCCCAAAGCGTTGACAAGAATTTCCGTATCCACTTTCATTGCCTTTTTGGTCCTGGCACGCGGGCAGAACAAGTTGTACAAAACACACCGTTGAGCCTTTTTCTGTAGAAATACTAGGCCTATGGTGAACTTTTCTGGGTGTCAATCGATGGGAAGCATCGCCTGATAAGTTTCTACAGTGAAGTGTGAGAGAGGCCTCTTCAATAATAGTCCACTGTTCAGCGAGCTCTGTGGTCAGCGGATGGAGACGTAGTCTACCATCCCAGTGCACGTGCTCTCTATGGTACCATTTGCATCGCACCGAATGAGCATAGCCTCTGCAGCTTCTAGCGTTGCCACGAATCCGTCGATCTCTGGCGTGAGTTTTCCAAGGTTAGCAGTTTCCTCTTCAGAAACATTCACTGAAATGATTTCCACAAGAGTTCCGCAGGCGCCAACAAAGTCTTCGCTCTCCATCCAGGCATACATTAATAATTGTAATTCAAGGAGTGCAAATGTCCTTTAGTCTCGACAGGAGACCAAAGGAGATTTGGCTCTATACCAGCCTTACTGGGCTATGTTCATTCTGAAATGACATTTGTAAGCAGCTCTGTACTTGACCCTAGATACTGCAAATCGGGCTTATACCTCGCAAGTCTCGAAGAGTTGCAAACTGTTCCTGAATAGGCTGGATTTTGCTGCGTAAGAATGGTAGCTGCTCTTTGCAATAGCTGCATAGCTCCACTTGATTCCGCAGCTCTTCGGTATTCGTGGGTACCCGCTGTAGAATCTTGCTGTTGGCTGCGCGATGCATCCACGCCAAATGTGCTACTCACCATATTGATTTCTCGCTCAGTATTTGAGGAGCTCATGAAGAGACAAATCGCATTAAACCCGTTTTTCTCAGGAAGGCGAGGGCTCTACGTGCTCACACTCAATAAAATCGAAGACTTCATGTTGTTGTTTCCTTGCACTTTCGTGCAAATACGCTGTGAAGGACGTTCGCTTAATCTGGCATTGCTCTAGCAAAGACTGTTTTAGTTGTGTAAAGTCCGTCTCTAGGAAACAAATAACCGTCTGAAGGCATGCACGCATCAACAGTACATAAGAAGCCCGCCAGAGCGGAGAGCGTTCAAGCCATGAGTAGGCAATTGCTGGCTTGTTCAGACACTGATAAGCTAACCTTTGATTCCTCCTGTTGTATATCACTGTGATAGTCGCTGTATTCCTGGATGGAAGACACAACCAGCTGTAACGGCTGCTCCGAGCGCTGGAGCAATAGGCTTAAAGCTTCTGCATTCTCTTCCACCAGGCACGAATAATTGGTGCTCCACCATTTCAGGCGTTCAAGGACTTTATGGGCCGTACTTGCTACGCATCGGGAGACCTGCGCGGAGGATTGCATCGCAGATCGTTTCTAAGTGTACACACCGGTTTACTTTCTTGCAGCTGTTACTGAGTGCCCCATGAATGCTCATATGCGTCAGCAGCAGCCCAAAGTTGTACCTGTGACGCAAGCTTTTCACACTCTTCGTCTGTAGCAAGTGCAGTATACCAGCTGTTTGCTGGTTTAGAATATCCCTCCTCACCTACAAAAACATGCATGAAAAATGCCACGCAAATCCGTATGGGTCGTGGGCTTACCAGACCTTGTTCGCGCAGTTAGCTCTTAGAGTACTGCGTGGGTAAACCAGGCATTGCTCCAGACGGCTTGAGAGAGACAAAGAATAGGCTCCTTGGAACCGACATTAGCCAATAAGGCATTGCAGTAATAGAAACAGAGCAATATGCCACGTTGTTTTTAATCTGACGCGCAAGACCCAATTGGCTTAGCTCCGCCTGCTCACTCGAGGACGTTGGTGCGTCTCTGTGACAAACACATGGAGCATAGAGCCTGCCTCTCGATATGACCGCTCTACCTCGCTTGAAAGCTCGAAAAAGCTTGATGGCTTTTCCTTGTGTCATCCTATTAAGGCAACTCACCCTTCCTCCAATGATTCAGACAGTTTGGGCAAGTAGCTCAGTGTTTGGATGGCGTCGCTGCAGACCCTTTCCATTGTTGTCTTCAATTTATCCATTGGTGGGTCAAACATCATCCGACTGCAGTTCCCATCCACCTCGTCAAGGCAAAGCACGGCAAAAATCCGCAGCATTGGATACGCATCAACGGAATTCCGCTTGCTTTCTTTTGGGTAGAGCGCTGTCGCAAGCTCCTGCGGCGAAACGGGCCATAAATCAACGGGGAACGCTGGACCGTGAGGGTGGTAAAAACATTACACTGAGCGCCAACGCTTCGTTTCTACAAAAAGGCTGCCAGAACCCTGAGCCGCATTTGTTCAACTTTCCGCCCAGCTCGACAACTACGACCCTTGGGGAATCAGTCTCACCTGAAGAGACATTCGGGCAATTTTTCTCAGTGTCTCCCGCCATTCAGCGTCTATTCTATCAACAAATGCTGCCCATTCTCTTTGTACATCTTTGTTCTGCTCCTTGAACAGCTGCGAATGAGAACGTGTGACAACCCGACTTGCTTGTCGATAGCTTAAGCACCCACCGCTCTACTAAGTGAAGAAAGAGGGTACGGGTAATGCAGCTCTCTGCAGCAATCTCATAACTCCATATCCTTATCGCAAGAGGAATCGCGTACGGCATACCTCTTGAACCCTAAGAATATTGCCCAAAAGTTCGTTGTAATGATCTTTCAAGAGTCGTAGAGCAGCTGTATGGATCTCAGTTTGTTGACAGAGGAAGTCTTCAAGTTCCCGTGTGCTTTTCTTGTCGACGCATATTAGGCGCACATGGGTTGCCGCCTCCATAATTCCAGCAATCGCTCTTTTTGCAGATTGAAAACGATTCACGTATTCGGAAACTTCTTGGCAGTCCTTCCATACGTCACGCACGAAAAACTCCTTAATACCCTGCAATCCAACATGGATCAGCATGGTAATAGTTGGCCGCAGTATGTCTGTCGAGCTTTGTTCCATTCTTCACGTCGTGCCTGAAAGGACCAGTATTCTGAACGCAAGCTAATATTTTTTCACGCATGATTGGAATGCTGTGGCCCCCTTACCTTCGAATTCCATGTCAGTTTCTGGATTCCTGGGGCAATTTTTTTGTCAAGGGCGCCAAAATGATGCTGGAACAGACGTCGCTCTTCGGGCTGAGGGCACATGCTGACAGAACATTCCCATGTTTCTGGCATGCTCTATTGGGACCGCCTTTGTGGCTACGTTGACTTTCCCTTGTCAAAGGCTTCCCGCCTGTGCTAAAAGGCATGTGAAGCGATATGGAGCGTCGGCGTGTTTGCAATCGAATCGCTACTTCGCCGGCTCTGGCTCCGTTTGTGTAGAACTTGCCGATAGACCCTCGAATATGGCGTTGTATGCTTTCACAATTTTTGACACATGCTGCCGGAGAAGGAATAGACGGTCCTGGTGCCTCATTATCTCGAGGATAGAAAACGGAAGCCGGATAGTCTGGTCTTGCAAGCACTGCCAGAAGCGAGCTTCTTGCAAAACCCGCTGAAGCCCTTTGTCAAAATTCAGCTCTAGCCCACCGCCTACAGCAAAGTATAACATTATTAGGTCGGCAATATCAAGGAGTCTCCAGACTGGTAAAATAAGGCTTCGGCTCCACGAAACTGTGAAAAGTGTATGGCACAGCCGAGTCTGCAATGCAGCTTGTGGTCTTTGCCGGCTAGCCTAGCTGCATGGATTCAACAGGACCCTACCGATCGACTAACCTCGTCCTTTGGTTAGAATGTAAATGTCACAGCCAAACTGGGGGAGATCAGAAGGTTGGCTGGCTTGCCCAGATGGATGAAGGGTTTCGATATCCTGTAGCCATTCCTGAAAAGATTTCTCCACGAATTTCTGCAGATGTGCAGCACCCCAGTAAAATTAATAAATATTCATAGGTGCAAACGTGTTTTAGTGGGTGATTAAGTGCATCCACCAAGCAGTCAGCTGTATACGCACCTGCAGCATGCTTGTTACAGTTTCAAAGAGCTCCAGCGCTTGCTCAGCGTCCTTTCCGTCTGCTGGCAAAGCGACTCTACGGAGAGTCTGCAGCTTGCGCTGCAAATATATGGCGGCTCCTCGGCACCAAAGTGCAGCACCTGATTTGTTTGGATGGAGCACTCTTGTCACCAAAAAAGCCGCCCGAGATCTTTTTAGATTATCAAACTGTTTTTTGATGGCGAGTAAAGACTGCCAGGAACGCATTTGCAGGGCCGCATGGTTGAAAGTAACGATATACTTCTTGTCGACACCCAGATGTTCTGAGCCCAGCTTGTTTGAACTGGGAGGCAGCTACGCGACTCTGTCAGGTTCAAGGGTTCAGTTGACGTGATAGTTTTGTTTCAACTTGCCTGGAGAAAGAGCTTCCACACCTCCCCGGCCTTCTTCTCCAAAAATCTCTGGATCTTCGGTCGTTTCGCCAGAACTTTAAAGCCATCGTAAATCTCACACGCTTCCTCAACTGTAGCAACTCGTTTAAAAGCAGTCGCAATAACGTTCGTATACATGCATTCCTGGTCACGAACCTGCAATGTGACTCCAAACGGGGTGACACATCGTATATAATCGGCATAAGAGAAGATGTCCTGCCGCTTTGCTTTATTGTTGCAACATCGAAAAGGATTCCAACCAACCGAAGGGGAAAGATTGTTCATTGCTATGAAGATGCCTTTTTACCTGCTCCTTAAATAGAGCGTATTCAGTATGCCAGTTAGTAGCTTTAACATGGAGCACGCTGCGTCCCATTGCACGCAACCTCGAGAGAGATTTTCCAAATGTTTCTTGAATATCTCTTATGTTGCAGCGAATTGACTCAGTTTGAAATGCACCAAAAAATGGTAGTTGATTTTGATGAACGTTGTTCTGCTGAGCTTTCGTCTGGAATTCCTCCTTAGAGGACACTGTTGCCTCATGCTGCCTTAACTGAACTGTGGGGTTGAACTGGAGCTGGGCTTGGCAGACGTCCAACAGGTCGCTACATCTCTGTACAAAGGCGTCGCTCTAGAACCAGTGCACACAAGGAAGAGAACACAGAAGCCGCACTCAGACGGAAAGGAATAGCAAATTCATTTGGTGTGGGCAAAATGGTACACTGCAAATATTTAACCCATCATCGTTGTTTCAACAGCACAATGGCGTTATCCTGTCTAGTAAAGTCACCTCTGCAAACGCCGCGCCGTCTGCGAAGTCCCAACTGCATACAGCCTTTCCCTCCGCCTTGATCAACGTAGAAAGCTGGCTGAAAATCTTGTTTAGAGCTAACCCGCATTGAACCGCGTTCCTCAGACTTTCCATAGGCTCCGCCACATTTCCAGACCATATAGAATCAACATTTATTGAGGCCTGACCTCGCCGAATAATTTCTCCCGCGATGTTCCGCAGCAGGCCTGTGGAGCACCCAACCTCGACTAAGTGAAAAATGAGGCTTCTCCTCTATGCGTGACCAGCAGAAGAAACCTGCTAACCGGGTGAAGCACGGGACCCCTAAATCCGATGGTTTCTCTGTGGAGGCCTGTCGAGTTTGGGGTTGTCTCTTTGCTTACCACCAATCCTTTCGGGAGTCGTGTAGTACTTGCTGTGTGTTGCAACGATTCGCACAGCCATCAGGAGTCTAGTTGCTACTCGAGGTATCTGCGTTGAATCAGCTTCTCGTAAAGCCTGACAAGGCCCTCGAAGCACTTCCAGAAACTTCAAGTTTTCATCCGCTAAGTGTGCGGCAACAGCAACCTCATGCTGTGCAGCTCTGCAATCAAAAACAGGTTGCGCTCTTATAGAAAGCGTTTTAGGATTTCGTAATTCCCAAAATATCGGTGCAACTAGCCTTTTGGACGGCGTATCGGTTTGCCTCCTTAGGACCAAGAGCGTGTGCAGGAACTCAAAGCAACCCTGGTGGTCACACACTGAAATGGCTTGGCGTAAGATGACTTCGCCGCATTTAATATCTTGAGCACAGAGTGTAAAGATTCTTCTTGAAACTGCTCAAGAAGTGAAGCTAGGTTCTGAGCATGCTCGGTCCACCGCTGAATTTCCCCGAGGTGCCCTGATTCTACTGCCCCCTCCGGACCGTCCTGAGCAAGATGCAGTTCTCCGTCGGAAACAGCGTGAAGACCATTCGTGAAAACTATATATTCAGTAAAGCAACCATGTATGGCGAGGTACTTGAGCAGCACATATTTGCTGTAAACATGAACTGGAAACACACCTGCAGCGCTAGAATTTCTTTCACTTGCCGTGTCCAACACACGACGAGTGCCTCAAGCCGTTGTACCAGGTCCCGATCGCATAGGCATCCCTCAGTATCTCCAAGGTCCTCCAATGGAAGGACAAGCTTAGCGCATCCCTGGGCACGATGCACTATGTCCGTCATGCGGCCGACATAGTTACTCAACTGCGGAGATAGCGAAAGGCAGTGCTTTTGCCCCTCCACGTAGTGTCACATATTGCCATGTATTATAGAGTGACTTACCCAACCCTTCTACAACTCCTGGTTCTATTTTCCCAGTTGCGCCAGCTCCTACCCTTCTTAAAAGCTCTCTTTTGAAGCTTTGTGGCCAAGCATGGTTGTCTCCGAGCACCGGGATGTGGACACCGCGAATGACGGCAGCAAGACGCGAAAGAACGTCGCCGTGGAATGAAAGGCACAGCAGCTGCTCCTCCGCATTTCGGTGCCTCACCAACCCATTTCGCTTCCCGACAAAAACCAATCCATTTCCACTAGGCTCCTCAGCAGTTGTCTGCTGCAGCATTGAGCCGATGCAGTGTGCAGGAAGTTCATCGCTAAACGAGAGCCTAGCAGAGCGCCATCTTTCCATAACGGATTCACCTTCTTCCTTGAGGTTCGGTGGAGTTCTGCATGAAGGCTTGCTTATCCATAGAAACCACTGCTTGCGGTTCTCGTCATTGCAGAATCTAGCGAATTCCGTCGTGTGCTCCGGGGTCCAGTCTTCATCTGCGACGAAGCCAGGCAACTGAATCTGAGCGACAAGCCACCTGGCTAGCTCTTCAGCTACCGGCAGGGAACAAGGGTCTTCCATCGAAGAGTGGGGGCCGTGCGTTGCTGTTCCGTTGCATTGTGCTGATCCTCCCTGTGGGTTACTCGTGCCATGCCCCATGTTCTCATCTGGGGTTGCCATTGGAGTTTCGGAAACCACATCAGACATCGTTTCTGATACCTTCAATTGCCAAGATGCAGTATTCAGCTGCCACCTAGTGAAAGGCTTGCCCCGCAGAGAACAACTGAGTGTCGCGTTGCACCAACCACCCGTTTGCTGAGGATTCAGTGTCGAGTGTAGTGTATTCTCTGTCCTGGAATAGCCTGCAAATGGTGCATTTCGCCGTTCCAGTTTACTTTGCAGTTTTCAGCAGCGCGATGTTTGGTGGGCTGCAAAGAAGTGCAACTGCCCGGAAGGGCCTGGAACGGCTGTACGAGATACCCCGAGCTCCTGAGAGTAGTCCTCTCGAGAAATCCATCAACAGTCCATGCCTGATCCTATGCTTAGTACAATCCTCTTCAAGGGTCCATTAGGGCCCTGCTCGGCGAAGTCTACGGTGCCTGCTGCGGGTGCTTTACGTGTGTAGAGGCAAATTGTCTCCCAAATAAACGTAATGTATATTGATAAAGAGGGCAAAAGGGACTCATGCCTCCGAATCTATACGAAGTTGTGCTTTCACGGCTTGCGTTCAGCTAGCCTACAACGCTATTACTCCTCCTACCGCCCAACTTTTTCCCGCCCTTATGGTGGTCGAGAACATCCCGTTCCTCACGCACTGCAGAAGCGACAGGAAGCAATTCACCCGGCGGCTAAACGTTTAATGCGTTTCTAATTAGCATCATTACTCCCACGGAGTACGTTCCGCTGCACCAGCGGCATTCGCTGCACTCCTGCACTCGTTCGTCGTCTAATGGGTGCTGGAAAACAAAAACTGAACCACCGGCGTGGGGCCAAGTACCAGGTTCTTAGATGCTGGTAACTTTTGACCTAATTTGCTTCCATAAAAAGTTTATGAAAGACACCATTCCAATACAAACGAGCGGCCGTGGCGAAGTATCTCTCTGCGCTGGTGTTGCGGCTGCATTCCAGCTCCCCTGCTTCTCTAAAGGGTCACGAGAGGGCAAGGAAAGTTTGTAAACAGATTCACCTTCATGAAAAAATCCATTCTAACTCTTAAATGGAGAACCAAAAAAGTTTCAACCCGCTGCCCACTACTATTCTTTGTGGGGCTCACAGAGGGGGCGCGCAGTGTCTCCGGTCCTTTAGAGCAAAGGTGCACGAAAATTGTTTTTCAGAGTTATTTTCTAGAGCATAACGGAATATTAAGGGAAATTTCCGAGATAATTCATAAGAAATGAAGGTGAACACGATCTTTTAGAGTGTTTCAGCCATGGGATGCACCCTGGAGGTCACTATCGCGTGGGGTTGTGTCAAAACCCGGACACATCGCACTAAGCATGCCTGCGCAGGCTGGCTGCTGCATTGTAGTCAAATTCCTCAAAGGTTAGGAGGAGCCACACAATGCTCTTTCCTTGCACCATTGTGTAGGGTGCAAGAATTTGTCCACTTAAATTGAGCAAATTCGTTCTAATACAGCGTTGCACCGGACCATCCAGCGCACAATTTTGTTCCGCGTCGCAGTCGAAGGCATAACAACTGTCGAATGGTGCGGCAGAACGCTTTTCACATGCATTTGATGCACAAGAAGACTTTGAAGGCATACTAGATAAGCTGGAATCTTGCGGTCCAGGCCGCCCGTTTGCCCCTCCCGTTGAACTTCCGTAGTCCTTGAACCTGTAGAGGGAGCGCTGCGCCTCATTATCTTACGTTTTCCTCACGGAGTAAGCTTTCAAGCTTTACACGGAGTTTTCTTTACAGCAATGCACGACGAAGAACACCAACCGCAACCACTCAATGGGGAATGTGTGTTCTGTGAACTGCAAATAGGGGTCCTTTGACCACCCTCTATCCTTGGAGGGCTGCTGCAAAGAATCCCTGCATTGGAACAGTGCCGGAAACCTACTGAAGTGAAGGCTGTCTTTGGGAGAAGGTTTCAGGTGGCAGCGGGTAAAGTTGGCATGCACTCTCAAGCCCTGTACCGGGATCGTTCCTATTTTAGGCCATTTCATTGTTCACTGATTGCACTGTGCCTGGCATATGCCTCGGCTGGTTGCTAACAAATAAGCCCCCGTATGCCTTGCTGCTGTTTTGATGCCGTCGTGAGGCAGGCTTTTGACAAAAAAGTACAACAAGTGGTGGAAGTGAAAGTATCCACTACTGTCTGCAGTGTCAGTACGAAGCGTTGCATTCCTAGTACGAGTGCCGCATCAAGACTATTAATTCGCCTTATGGGGGCAGGCATACAGCGAGACAGCCTACGTAGCGCAGGCAAATACAATGAAGCCTGCTTGCATGGTGGAAACTCGCCCCTAAGCAGAAGTAACTTGAAGTATGTTTTCTGATACGCAGGACTTGCACCCCTACCTGCGTGGTAGGCAGGCGCACTCAGCTCCTGCTCCGCAAACTTCTTACAGCACAGAAGCGGCAAAATTGTGTATATTTTCCTTGCACAGCGCAGCGCCTACGAAGCCAGCACACAAGCTCCCTATGGGGAACGAGCACGCTGTAAGCCAACAGCGGAAGCGCCACAGCACAATGTTTATCAATATAGTGCCTTTCGTAAAGTTAAACGCACGCGCTGAGGTGCTCTGTAGCACAAGTAAATATACTGCGCGCATTATATGATTTTCAGGTAAAGTAAGGGGTGCAAATGGCGTTAGCCGTATATGTGCGAACTACATTCCCCACCACGGGCAATTGTAGCTGTCAATTTTAGCTGATTCCCGGTGCGCTGGCAGAACACATACACTCAGGCATTCTCTGGGGCAATTGTTCAACGACTGAGCCTTAGACACCTCGAAAACTGCGCTCATTTCGACTCCTGTAGCTGAGTCTCGCTGCGAGAGAGCGCTAGGCTCAGAGAGGCTGGTGGCACAAGACTCGGTGCCAGCGCCACTACAAGATTTTCAGTTGAACGGGGAAACGCGACCAGCACTTGGATGGTTGGTTCCATAGTGTCAAACGCATCGCGCTGCGAGCTTCCTCACAATCCCTTTCGCTTAAGGAGCAGGCTTCTGCTTGAGTGGGCGTGCTTCCGGTACATCCTGGAAGAAAATGACGCTCCGCTCTCGTAACGCATTAAGTTCTTCGGAAAGTGAGTTAATCAATTCTGTATTTTTCCGTAAGCGCATCTTCATCTGGGAGGCCATCCGTATGTCATCTGCTGGTTCCCACGCTGCTGAGGCATTCCTTCTAGCGGCATCTGCCCAAATAGCTCAGCAATTCACAGCTAGAGTGCCAGTGTTTACAGCAGTCCAACATAAGCGGCGGATTACGGCATACACTACGGGGTTGGCATATTGATGTACCCCATTGCGTTAGCGTTCCGTAGTTCTTACGAAGCCGCTAGCTGCAAGGCCTGCCCTCCTGGTGCAATTTGCATGTCTCCTATTCAGCTTACATTTGTTGGACTGTTTTTCCTGAGCACGGCGAAGGACAATTACACGCTGCTTGAACTTTCGGTTCTGATTGACACGCTCCAGCTGCCGCTCTGTTCTTTCTATCGCCATTTCCTGCGGGGCAACATGCGATTCATCCGCCAGATGGAATACTACAAGCACAGTTTTGTGTTGTTTCAAGGCTGATACTCAGCGTTGACCCCAGCCACCGTTCAAATGAGGCTGCAAGTTGCTGACAAACGCTAAATCTGAAGCCATAACGAGGCAGTCGTAACGCCAGAGTGTACGCCGGCCTTGGTGCCGTCTGTTTAGAAACATAGGCGGACGGACATACCCGCTGCCTAGTCTCCGCTATCACTGCAGCGGACTTCTTTTCTAGCTCGGCGCGCTCCTCTTCAAGCCTTCCTAGCCCAACCTCGCTCTCTTGACCATCCTTTAAGCCATCTGTAGGCAGCTGAGAGGCCCATTGGTGGCCGCCAAGTTCCCTCTGCTGCTTTGACACTACAACCGAGGCACCATTTGGGATATCCCCCCCTGAAAATCAACAGCTTCGCTGAAACAGAATTTTCCAGGGTCACCGGTTGACTCTTTTTTTCAAGTCGGATGCGCTGTTCGTCGAGGTTTGTAACGCCCTAGGGCAAAGCCATTATTTTCTTTTGCATGCTAGCAAGCAACAGGGCAGAAAGTAACTGTTGCTTTGTCACTGCAGCAGCAAGGGAGGCGCAGTTCCAATTATCGTGAGAAGACACGCCCCACGCCACATCACTAGAGCGAGCAGGCCTACCTGGCATTTGTAGAATCCGCTGCATGCTCCTGGTAATGCGGAGAAGATGGATGTCCTTTGTCCTTTCACTAACATCTTTTGCCTCGAGTTCCAGAAGACGTGTTCGCCATTGTATTGCTTCTACTTGCCGGCGGAGCGCCTGCAATATTTGTGTATGCGCGCACTAGAGTCTGAATTGCATCATCCCCTCCGTACGCGCATTGAAAGGAATTTTCGCTTAACGAGCTGCATTCCTGTGTAGCTGAACTCTGACCTTAATGGCTTGAAGGGTCCTTAGCTTTTGCCGTCCACAAGCAATGATATCTTGCTTGTAGCCATCCATACTCCCCTGGCTAACGAGGCAAGAATCCGAAAAGTCGAAAGGCTCACGAAGCCCAGCGATTGCCGAAGGAAGCTCCTGGACAATCCCCTTTCTGACCCTCAACAGCACATCCACGTCACGCTGCGTTTCTTCGAATGCATCCCGAAAAGTTTCCAACTGGAGACGAAGGGCTGCTTCCTCCTTCTGGCTCAGTTCTAGCCTCTGCGGGCATAATTGCGAGGCAGCGCACGAGAGTGCACTTCAGTTTTGCACCGTGTGCCAACTAGCTCGTATCACTGCATCGTCTCTGTCTTTGTTGCATTTTTCTACAGCAGGGGCCAAGTACCGTTTTGATATGTGCCAACTTCTGTTGCTCAGCGTCTGCCGCTTCAGACGCAAGGACTAGCCGTCGGTGAGCATAGACAACGTCACGTGATGCCTCCAGAACCTTGCAGAAGGGTCCCTCTGACCCAGTACCAAGCTCCGCCTACGAAGGGCAGACCTGGCAGCGACTCGGTCTCTGCACTTGAGCACTATTCTTCATCGTCGGCATCGTATGACCATGAGCTACTCTGGGGCTACAATGTTCACACCTGGCTGCGAGGCTCTGCCGTTACTAGAGCTGCAATCACTTGCTCACCCTTAATGAACCAACTAGCATGTCCAGGCGGCAGCTCAAGGCTGCACATTCTCTTCTGAGTGCTTGCTCTGGCTCCTCTTGTGGTCCGGAAGAACTTCCCTGTCCCTGAGCTTCCTGAGGTATTAACCTGCATTGGCGGCCGAATGTAGAAGCAGGGTATCAGTCGAGTGTCGACAGTGGATACAATGGAGGATTGGGGCAACAATATACCTAGCGGATAGAAGACTTATCTGCAGATCTGGGGCCGGCACTATCTTACGCATCGTCAAGTCGTCTGTTGAGAGTCGCCAGCACCTCGGTCGGCACATGCCCAGCCCCAAGCGCAGCTGATAAGGCAGCTTGCTTTTCTCTGTGTTCATGTTGGGCAGACGTGCGCTCATCCTCTAACAACCAGCAAGAACATTGTTGCTTCTGAAGTTCTCTATTTGTCTCTTGTGCATCTAGTCTAGTGGTCTCAAGCCTCATTCGCAGCTCTGTTCCAGTCTTTCTCAGTCTGGTCTCTTGTGTTATGCTATCCGTGAGCCTTGCGCTTGCTAACTCATTGAGCAGCAGCTCCTCCTCGTAGACCCGCCTAACATGGTCGGACAATAGCAGAAATGGCAGAAGCAAATCCAGCTTCACGTAAAGGCTGCACATCATTGCTGAGTGAGAAGATGGGGGACCCGAATGGCGGCCTTCACGGGGACTCGCGCATAAGGGAATCAATGCTTGGGGCAGATATATGGTATCACTGGCAGTCAACGCAGGCTCAGGCTTGATCGCTGGCTCCTAGGTTTGTGCGTTTTTGCCTATGCTTCGCCGTCGTGCTCGCTAACCCTGTTCACCCGTATTTTATTGGCTACGCCTTGTAACATCTCATAGAGCTTGCTCACTTCCAGTCTGCCAGGCTTTGTAGGTCACCACGGAGCTGAGCTGCAGTGGCGTTAAGTTCGCTCCTGAATGAACGCGTAAGCGCATGTATGTTTTTTGTGCTTCTCACGAGTACCACAGTCAGTGAGACCCTGGTTCTCTTCATTTGCCGCCACTAAGGCCTTCCTCCTTCTCGCGCCTCTTGCTCCGCACCTTTCCTAGCTGTATTCACTGCTTTGCAACTCTCAGGTGTTTTCGTTCTCTTTCAAAAGCTTATCTACGGTATCTCTCTTTGTAGGTTACAAGTATCCCTTTTCCATTGTCTCGCTTAATGCGCAACAAGGTATCTACCGTGCGGCCCTACCTCATTTTTTTCAACTCCCCTTGAAGTTTTGCCCTCATCGTCTCCTGCTTTTCTTTTATGGTCCTTAACTGCTCCTGGTAGGCGGAAAACTTGGTTGCCTGCGCGTCCGTCATCGCCTCTGGAGAAACAGCATCCATCCATGCCTCCCTGTTTCGCCGGTGACACCACAGACTCCCAGTTCAAACAGCAATCTCTTGAATGCATACGGCACCCTCAGAACAAAATTGCGCTGGGGGGAAGCGCTATTTAATCCTCCAAATAGCATAGATAAAGCGCAGGAGTGAGATCAAATCACCACTTGTCAGCCTTGATATCAAGTGAGGTGAGTGCATTTTCGGTCTGCAGTTTCCCTCCCATCATTTTGTCAAGGGCTCTTTTGGCCCCTGAGTCCGTAGGATTGGCTCCTCTTTCCGATGATGCTGTCCCATGATCGCCTCCGGTGATCCCTGACGCACCCGGGCTCCTCAGCGCACTTTCCTACAAGCCAAGTAGCAGCAATGTGGGCAAATAGAGCATTTCATATCTTTCTAGCATATACACTTTGTGAACGAAGGGCAGTCCATAATTCCGTGACGTTGCAGGCGATGAGCGCGTCGTGAGTGCCCCATGATTTGCTCACCAGATCTTTTACAACGTCAGGAATGCAAGGTACTGACAACTCTGGCGCTGAAGGATCGGTGGCCTCGTTCAGTTGAGTTGCGCATTCCCTTGCCTTTATGGCTTGCTGCTGCATTTTGTCTATTTTACGGAGGATACCTCTGCTGCACTCCTCTAGCTGTCGATTGAAAGAAGCCTGGAGCTGTGCAAGCATGTGTCAGGCTGACAAAAAGACTTTGCCATAGCACATGCACTGCGATTGATTTTCTTCACTCCAGTATAGTAGCTCATTGGGTCAGCTCCCTAGGCTTTAATTTTCAATTAGGAATGTAGCAGCAGTACTGGGTCAGTGACACGGTTTATTCGGGAGCGCCGTTTTGTTGCTCAACGCACACATGTGTCATACTTTCCCACCTCGGCCGACATCTCGCGTAGGATCCAGAACTGTATCCGGCGTGAGGCATTGGATGTTATCAGTAGTGGATTCTGTAACACTCTGCTGAGGTGTTTTAGGGGTTGCTGAGAATATATCCATCCCCGCCGGTTTGATGTCTCTGATCCGTTTGATACGTGTGGAGCAGGTATTGCCGCTTCCCGTATCAGTCCCGTGGTTTCTTTACAACCTGAAAATAGACTTCGGAAGATGAAAGAGGTATTTGATTCTGACAGTGGCGAGGAGCCGCTCGTTGTTTGTACGTGCACTGCAGGGTTTCAGCAAGTGCCTTCCACGCAGCCACAACCTAGGGCAGCAGCAGGTGGCGTGGTTGCTCCTTGTCACCATGGGGTCCATCTGAAGAATGGTAGAAGGCCAGATATTCCTGTTCATTTCTTCCAAATCCTTCAAGAGGAGGTGCAAGGTCCTCTTGTTGCATATGTAGCATTGATTCATGGATTGGAGTCACACGCCTTACCCATTCGTCCTCCAGCAGCTGAAGTTTCCTGAAAAGCCAGCACCGCCAAACGCCTCACTCCCAGTGAAATTCTCTATTCTAGCGGAGGTACTTCCTGATGTGGTAAACATGCAGGGAACCTTCAGCTGTAGTTAATGTAAAACGGCAATGCCCAGCCATTATATCGAATGGCCCAACTATTTTTGACTACGATGAAATGAAGTGTTGAGTCTATCTGAACTTTCCTTAGGAAGAGAATTTTTCTTGACAGTACTTTTTCTCTTGACCTCGGCTTGAAGGAGAGGTAAGTTTTTGCAGTGATCGTTTCTCCGCTGTTTTCCGCAGCAACAGTTAGTTCCTTTGGAGCAGTGAGGGTTGACGCTTTTAAGTGCTGCAGCAAGTTTACATTGAATGCGACAAACGCGTGCTGAAGCAGCAGCAATTGCTGCTGCCTCTGCCTTCGGCTTGCTACGGCTCGTTCGTTGGCGAGCGTGCGGACACTTGCATCCACGTTGGCTGCTTCTACTTCTAAGCCGCGGAGAGCAGGATTTGCCTGAAATACCAGAGTGGCACAACTAGTGGTCCATATGGGAGCTTTTTGGACGCCAAGGTTCTTTCGATCTGTCTGGTAAGCGCCTGGAAACATTTTCGTGTCACAAGTGGTTGAGCTAGTTTAAGCAGAATACTCTCACTGCAACTCTGCCGAGAAGAGCCTGCAACTCTCTTTGAAGGGATTCTTTTTCTTGTAGTATGGCTTCAAGCTGTTCCTGCACGTCAGGAGCCATTGACAAGCGGCGTGCCAAACAGAAACGCGAACTCCTGGGTGAGAACGAGAGATTGGACGGGCCATTGTGGGGATCCCTTCGAATTCCTTGAGAATCACCGACTTCTCTGGCCGGTGAGCCGAATTCGGAGGCAGCCGAGCTGCAGGCAAATGTCCCGTAAGTCAGTTTATTTGGTGCTGAATGTAGCGGTTGTATCGGAAGATTCACAACTGTGAGCAATGAGGGCTTGCTAAACCAGATTCAGCTCCTCTGTCTAACTACACGGGAAGCAGCCAACGCGAGCCAGTTTCGGGAACGAACGTACCAGAAAAATTCCAATGTTAGTGATTCGGGGGGTGATGACCATGCAGTAGACAAACCTGGCTTTTCTGTGTTTTCTGCCAGCAGCCACAGCTGGAAGACGCCTAGCTCCCCTAATATAGCCGCAGCCACAGGTCCGCCTTCTGCATATGCCGTTGTAAGAAAGGAAGAGTGAGTGCGATAGCCGCTTCCTGAAGAAATAGCTACGGGTGCTGTAGTTCCTGCGAATACTCTGCAAGCGTCCCCCGCCGCCTGGCTATGCAGCTTTCTGTCGAGAAGAAGCGAGCGCGAGAGGGGGTTTTGCAGCAACTCAGGCTGCAGCAGCATTTCAAAGAAGGTTCCATCCACTTGCAGGGCCAACAAATGCGTTGTGCTATGTGCGATGGAGGTCAGTTCCTTCTTGGCTGCACCTGCCGCCGTGTCGCAGCTGTGACAAAGAAGTTGGACGCGTTGTATCGGAAGAGACCCGAGAGAAACACAAGTAAGAGGTGTGGCAGCGGCAGCAGCAGCAAATCCTGTAACGCAGCTGTAAGATTCACCGAGAAGGTCATGCGTACAGAATACCAAAACCCCTCCAAATGCTGTACCAACTGCAAGTAGGGCGCCCCGGGTGGCGACGCAAACTGGTGTTACACTCAATCGACTGCAGCAAATCTGAAGAAGGAAGCCGCATCATATTTTACGGGATTGGAGCCCTGACAGATCCGCTTTTCTTAGTGCAGGGCAGAGTACGTTTCTAAACATATCATTATGAAAGCTGTTTTCTGCCTAAAAGGAAGCTCTTCTGGAGGTTCCCGCAAAGGCTAGCTGGCTTGAGATGCACGAAACAGGTATCTACTGTACGGCGCACTGCCCCCCCCTAGTTAAAGCTGTGCATCTTATTGGTACCCTGCAAGGCTTACTTGCGGGTGACTTGAGGCGGTGCCACCGTCAACTTGGGGAGCGAAAAATGCAAGGCCGCCAAGGGGGGTGTCGAAAAGTGTCGTTACAAATCCAAGCACAAACACTCCAAGGGGAGCGTCCAAATGGCCTGTTTGCTGGCCTTGGTGGGGCTGAAGTGTTTCCCATATCTCAGGTCCCTTGTCCAGCCAACAACCGCTACCCTCTGGAAGCCGAAGACGGATAGATGATGGGCTTCTTTTTGTCGGCATTGACTGCAGGCGGGCAAACAGGCCAGATAAGCAGTCACTGTCATCACTCGCTTCGCCATTTTAGGGGGGAAATGCCTAATATTTAATACTCAAATGACCTAGGAAACGATTGGCATTACGGCAGGTGTGTTCTCGACCAGCCAGGAGGTCAGGAAGAACCTCTTCACAACAGTCGTGGTGGAGCCCTCTGGAACATTTGTCTTATCTTTTGCAGTGTCAACCGGCAACGTAAAGAAGACCACCTCCCCACTGGAGCAAACTGCAGCCCACAGGATGTCGTCCACTAAATCAGCTGCACCAGAAAAGCAGCTTTGGTTCATTCGTGACCGGGCAGACGAGATGCCCAAAATCCTCGTTCCCACCAGGCTTTTGATTGGACCGTTTGACACCCTACAGACCCGGAAATGCCCAATATTGACTTTTATTCAACAGCACTATATCCAAAATATCGTTGCTGAGGAAACAGCTTTCCTTCCAGTGAAGGTGTTGCTGATATTGTAGGATTTTTGCGAACGATGCAGAAGCATTCTGGTGGCCCACCGGCTCGCTTGGAGGACAGCGCCACCTTCTACCCAGGCTACTTTCCCATCAGCAAAGCCTAAGAGGCGTCGTTGTTCCCACTTCTCTTCGAGCTTATGTTCGCTTCCGGCTGCGCTGTCCGTGATGCAGCCTAAGCAGCTTATGGGCATCCCAGTATGGATACATTTGGACAACTTGGGAGACACTTTGAGTACTTCTTTCTTCCTCTCTGCAGATATCTTCCACTCCCTACAGCGTCGCATGCTCGACACGACTGTCATTGAAGTTTCAAACGTGCTAAGGCGCTGCAGTTACCCTGCAAGAAGAAATCCTTCATACTTGCTTAGCTAAAAGGAGAGCAACGCCCCTTTGTGGAGCCGCAGGCATCTGAGCGCATTGGTTATTTTTGAGGCTATCTCAATGCATCACAAATGTGCGGATGCGTCTTACGTGACCGTTCCGCAGGCGTGCGCTCCCATCACGCGTAGACATATGTGATCGGGGTTGCAAGCATCACAAGTCAGCGTCATTCCGACCAGTCCACCGAAAAAACCGCCGCAGATAGCAGGGATCCAGCTCAGCTCACTGTAGGGCACGTGTAGACAAAGTCACCAAAGCCAGTCCCATGCTTCTTCGGGAGTTTTTCCAAGTACGTGAAATGCTTTTAAAAAGCGTGCCAGTTCTCACTTTCGGTCGTCGCCATCAGAATCATCCGTCGCAGAATATTTCTCAATCTCTTGCGGGCTATTCCGTCCACTGCAAACTTCAGCCTAAATAGAAAAGGTACCAGCACGCCCGCACAATGTACATATTCCATAATACAGTGATCACGAAGTGCAGTGCAAGCTTTGCGCAGTATTCCATTCTGAAGTAACGAAACGGTCCTAGCTATTTCGCAACTGGGGAATTGTTGCATATCAAGCTCCGCAAGCGTATAAGAGGCACTGTAATGCAAGAAAACAAAAGTGGTTTTGTGTCAGTTCGAATTTTCCCGGACATGTCTCTCCTTAGAAAGGCTCCACATACAGCCCGCAGCATCCGAAAGGAGGAGTGGAGCTAGCTCCTCAGTGCGGCTTTTGAGCAGTCGTACAGAGCCCGGCGTCCTACACTCAAGAAGCATCGCACACAAGAATTCTAATGGGTTCTAAGAGATAGGAGGTGCGCTTTGGTTGTACTTCGCGTCTGAAACGGCAGTTAGTACTTCACGACCTTCTGCGAAATGGCACTAGGGCAAATTTATGTGGAGCTGGATGCTCTAAATCCATATGGTATGTTCATCCTTAAACACCATTTTTTTGCACAATGCCGGCAGCAGCTTGCTTCGTGAGACAGCATATTTTAAGACCGGAAGTGTTCTGCTGCGCATGGCAGTGATACATGGCTCTCCAACAGCCTCACATGCTGGAAGCAACACATTCAGACGCGTCAACTGCTGTTGGGAGGTCAATACGAATTTGGTGTTCCAGCAGAATCAATGGTCCAGAGAACCCATTAGCGGCGAAGGAGGTGCGCGAACACCCGTGAGATGGACTTGCTTTGACGAACGAGACGAGAGTCCCTTTTGGCTGGTCCTGAAGTAACCGTGTGAGATTAGCCTTGAGCCCCCTCTTCAGGTCTTCCTGCATTGTTTGAAAGGCCACACAGTTCACTTAACTAAACCAACTAACTAAATAACTGGTATCAGCCCTAAATACTCATGCATCCCGGAGGTGCATTGTAACGAGTAGTACAAAGGTGGATACTTCATCTGTGCTGCAAACTTCCTTTCTCCGAAACGCCGGACAGGGCAAAGCCCCCTGCTTGTTTGGAACACACCAAATCCTTCCTGTCAGTGAAGCCCACTTACTTGTGTTTCTTGAAAAACTCTTTCTGCTGCTCCTTCATTAAGCTTGTAGGTATGTAGGACTGATGATTCTGTTAACCCGAGCAAGATGCCTGTCCCGTCCTCCGCTGCTAGTGATATGTACTTGTCCTCCGAGGTAGTCGCCCACGCAAGAAACGGCTCGTCTGTGCCTAGACATCCTATTCCAAGTGCAAGAAGCAGTTTGTTGCTAAGCGCCAGAAAAAGAAGATTATGGTTGCTGCCGTTCTTCTTTCCCGTTGCAGTAGCAGCTATCCAGCAAGCCCCGGTAATTCTCACGTCTCCCGCAGAGCCAATGGAGGGGCCGCGAGTTACTGGGAGCAATAGCCCAGATGTTACTACCTTGTCTTCATTGCTCCGAAGTACCTGCAGAACCATCAAGTTAGTTTCTGCTACAACGGCAAGCGCACAGCTGTTTCCAGCAAGCAGCCTTGTGGGAAAGGACGCCGAATCGTCCCACTGCAGTAGATGACAAGCCTGCATTTCTCCATCAAATGCTCTCAGAATTGTAACGTGATAAACTCTGGGACTATATTGCGGATGCTGCTCTTTCGCCGGTTGCAACCAAGAAGATAAGCAAAATAATCGGCGCCCGCATGGTGAAAATTCTAGAGAAAGAATCTCCATTGGACTTGCAATATTAAGTGTGTGCCTCCATGCGCACCTCGGAGGCGTGCAAGACAGCTGAATAACCTTAATGTTTGCTTTGATGCCTGCGCCTCCGAGAGCCACAAGCTTTCTTTTATCGTGGCTAGCACACGAGATGTATGCGCACCCGCTTGCCTCTTCTTCACTCCCTCCTAAATTGCTGTCAGCATCATCTAGCGAAATATACTCTGTCTCCCCGCGCAAGCTAGTGACTCGTAGATGTCTTCCAGAAAGTTCGCAGGTACGACCATCGGAAAAAGAGCAAAAGCATTCGGGTCTGGAGCCGCAAGATAGCAGCAAGAAAGGTTTTTTAGTGCATCGGGGAGCCACCATTGCTGCAATTTGTTGGCTGAAAGGACGATCCAGTTCCTTCAAGAATTTAGGTTCGCCCTTCAGATGGACAGGAGGGAACACCGGGAAGAAGCTCTTACACAGCAAACCCTAGTTCGGCCTTGCCGTGGAGAATACGAACACCAATGCATCTCCTAAACATTTATTTTCCTTCCGCTGCTCTTTCTGTGGATTTAGCAGCCACACGCAGACCGCTAAGTATGTGACTGAAGAATTTGCCTTCCGCCGTACACCATAGGCCGCGGCGGTGGAATCTGCCCACCATGGCAGCAGCCTACTGAAGAGTCAGGAGAGATGCTACAACCCGTTTTTCTTGTGCAAATTAGTATGTTTGTGGTTCAAGGATAGTATTGGCGCTTCAGAGTGCAGCTTCATGGATACTCAGCATGTACGCTACGATCTGCTGGGCCAGACTGAGCAGCACAACCACAAAAGTATAACTTGAAGGGCTAGAACGAGTCTACAGAGATGTGCATAGTTGCCTATAGCCCCCCTATAGGCCCCGATAACGTTTTCAGTGCTACAGAGCAATAGGCGGAGGCCAGCGATTGTTCGAGGGGACCGGGAGAGAGCCCTGAAAGGTGACCTCGATCAGCAGCTGATACCAACTAGTTCATTTCATAATGTCCTACGTAAAGCAAATGCCGCAATCGGATATTGTCGTCTTCATGCAGAAATTAATCAGCTGTGCAAAAGTAGGGCGTGAATGGCCGTAGTGGATGGCATTGCCGGCGCGAGCGCTCGGCCAGACTTCAACGCTCGCTTCCGTGGGAGCTCTCGCAAGTCTCGAGGTACCTTTAAGCAATCTGCTCTGCTTAGCTAGTTTGCAGTGAAACTTCTAGCCGAAGGTAGAGGGAACATTACCAGGATTCAATATCTGCTCGGCCGGTTGTCCCTTGTCCAACGCCAAGGGTTGCAACAGGGCGTTGGGAGCAAAAAAGGAGTCACGTCGCATGTCACAGATAAAAGGTCCTCACATTTCTCCTGGGAGCGCGTCACCTTTTAGTAAGGCATATTATACCCTTGCCTACCCAGGTCCTTCCTTCATGGACTACTCCTCGCTCCAGCGGGAACAATCCCAGTGGCCTGCGCACGTTAGGTATAGTGGCCTTGCAAAGGGAAAGGCTTCGCGCTCCCTCCTTTGCACTGATCTTTCCTCATTTGCTCATTCACCATAGGAACAGGCTCTCCGATTGGTAGGTTGCCGACGATCTTCGGCGAAGGTGTACAACTGGTTGTAGGCTGATTCTGCTGATTGCTTCAGATACACAGCTAAATACTGCATTGAATACTGCTGTGGGTCGGTGACTGCTGTATTCGTCTGCCTTCCTCACAGATAATTATCACATATCTCCAACTAGGTTAATCTCAAAGCAAGAAATTCCCGTAGCAAAGGGACTTCAGGGTACGGGGCGCTGGGTGGCCACTGGTAGCATTATAGTAGCAACGCATCCAGTAAGCATTGGTAGGGCGGCGTTGCAGGCTGCAAGTATTTCATGTCCTCATGTTTCTGTTTTGAGCACGTAACTTTAAATAACGGACGCCCTGCAAATTATTGTGGGTTGCAGACGGCGGTGCGACAGTCATTTGCTGACAACAGCAAATGTTCCACAAAATTAACTTACTGCTGCATCCCACGACGTGGCATACAATTCAGCTCCATTCATGTGTAACGTGAGGGCATATTCCGTATTGGAGAATTCTGAAGTTGTGCAGCCTCTGGTTACAAGCAGCGCCTGTGACGCTGTCATAACACCCGTGGGTGCAAAGCGCTAACTCCCTCACAGTGCTTTTGACCGTTGTAGGCTACTTTACACCGCCTTCAACTGCTTAACTGAGAGAGTGTGCAGTCTTATTTGAGCTGCGGCCAGGGAGGGATAAAATGGAGTCAGCGCACTACCGCAACGATATCTGCTCATAGCCCAGCTAAATATTTGGGAACTTCGTCCCCAATCGCATTAGCGGCCGCAGCGTAAAGGTGTCTTGCCTCTTGTAAAGAATGCCTCTACGAGCAGCACCTAAGGGACTGAGATGATATTCTGTTGCAACATGTAGAGTAGGTATCAAGCAAGCATCTATGCCGTCAATATGAATGGGCACTGATATTGAATAATTTTTGTCTTATGGCAAAAAGCAAACATCGCTACGATGGGGAAAAGGACTCCACGTAACCTAGCGTCTTGGTTTGCCGGCATGCTGGTGAATCTAAATTACCAGCCTACAACGTTTGCATGCAGTGTTATTTGCTTACGAAGCCATGCTATGCATCCCATGTCCCAAGCGTTGTCTTATTGGTTGTAAGCTTGCTCGCGCTCCATGATGTCAGAAAGGGGCCTGCAGCAAGAAATCAACGCAGCAGCAAACAGCATCCGTCAGGCAGAATTTCGCTTTGCGGGCCCCCTAAGATTGCTCGAGTGAGCGCCATGCCGTGCAATAATACAGCAGATCCGGCACAGTGATTCCAGTAAACGTTTTGCACGACGAGCTGTGCTTTTAGTGCAAAGCCTCAATCATGTGCATTTGTGCCCCTTCATATGCTCATATGAACCTGAAGGGAAAAGCGGGGTTCTAGAAGTCAGTTCGAACACGACGAAAATAAGAGTAAGTGCACATGCCAGGGAACTTGGTCACTTGAGTAGCGTCATCATCGCAATGAATGGAAGGGTGCACACCCAGCAGAATATTTGTACTCATTTTCTGTGGGCGCCTGCCGCACAAGGATATACTTGAAGGGCGCTCACTAGTGTCCACTTGTGGCACTTGAGCAACGTTGGTCGCGCTTTGAACCCACTACAAGGAGAGCATAGCGAAAGGCAATAGACGCACTTGTTATCGAAGCGCTGTCTTCTGCTGTCATCTGAAGGACGATCGTCTGTCGAAGAGCGAAAGTTCCATAGAAGAATTATCTGGCCCTACAGCTTAGGGACAGGAAGGCACACATCTCTCAGCCCGTTCATCAGCCCTGAAAATCTTGTTGGTTGGTATTAATCATGTTAAGAATCCAGAAGTGAGTCATCTAAAGTTTTATGCATGGCACTTAACTACGAACTGAAATAAACCCTTAATTCTTCATGAACAGAGATGCACGGGGATGGAATAGAGGCTGGCAAAACGTGGCGATGCAATATATGGTATTCCTACCCTCTCCTAATACTCGCTGAAGAATCTCGAATGCAGCCGGCTGGGAGGCAACCGTTGGCCTGAGAGGCGAACAGGAGGCATTGCATCTCCCTATCTGGTACATTCAACAGCAAGAGCTATTAAGGAAATCAGTAACTATGCGGCTGTAAGCTTCAAGAAATCGCCTACTGACATGAGGTGGCTAAGATTAACTCATTCAACAACACCACCGCTAACCTTCAAGATCAATTCCAAGTTTCTTACCCCATCGATCGATAAAGACTCTTCAGCATGCCTTTTAGGCATTCAGCGTGATATTCTATCTCCGCATTGCAAAATTTGCATTCTTCGTTCGCCTCCATCAGCTGACTTGATGGGGTAGTACGTAGACGGCGCTTCTGTATAGTGGTTTGTACCTTATGCCTCTGCTTTATGGACCGCTGCAGCTTTTCATAGATGTGACTGCTCTCCTTCTCCGCGTTCCTTTTCTTTTCGTCAACGTCCTGCAGCAGCAATTAGCAATGCATGCTGCATTTACAACGGCTCTACAATGGCTCAGGTATATATCCAAGACGGATTGGGTTTCTCCTCCCAAAGTTGAAGGTAAAAATAACTTATTACTTCCTCGACAGACAATTCAGGCTCCTTTTATGCCTCTACACGAGGCAGACAGTTTCTCGGTGGCGCAGCTGCTTGACGCACCCTTAGTCTGTCCAGAACGCACTGGTGCTGCTCCTTCGTTTTTTGGAGGCAGCGCTGCTCTTCCTCGATGGCTTCTTTTAGTACGCAGATTTGCTGCTGCTGTGTAAAAACCATGTGATTCCTGAGGAAGAGGGTTCCCTCTTTTTCCGCTCTTTGCTCGCGTAGAGCTCCGAGGGCTTTGGTTTCCTGTTGAAGTCTTGAACGTAGGCGGCTATTGGAGAGAGATACATCTTTTAATGAAGCCTCAAGACCCTGTACCTCAACACTAGCGCTCTGCAACCTGCGGTGCATTTCAGCACCTTTCCGCTGGAGCTCCTCGCGTTCCTGAGAAAGGTTCGCAATATTCAGCTTTCTAGCTAGTAATTTCAACATCGCCAGTTTTTCTCTAGAAATCCCTGGGCAGCCGCAGATGTGCGCCAGCCACGCCAGCCTTTACTGAAGAGGTGTTATAATTCATCGAATCGTCATCCTTAGCGTGGGCAGTTGTGGAATATGTCAAAGGTACCTGCCCGACACGAATGACATAGTAAGCCTGGGAATGTCCTGCGCCGTCTTCCGTCTGGCTGCTCTGAGCGTACGCCCAAACAAAAACATTTTACATACTTCCTCTATGGGTTTCGTAGAGACCTGCAGACAGCAGCCACGACTACCAACGTCAACCTCAGCAGAGGCCACCCTGTGCAAAGTGGTATGGATCTGCGTGCGCATGGTAAATCGGAACATCACCCACGTAAGCAGGAGCAGGAGCTGCATTTGCCCATTCACCTGCACAACGTTTTCGTATCTTGCTTCCAGCGCTGAGATTTTGGACCTTCGCTCTGCCGCCTCCTTAAAAAGCTTGCGCTTCTCTTCCTCCACCGCGCGCTGCGCAAGAAAAATCCTAAATCTAAGGAAGAGTGCACGAATGAATGAAAGCCTTAATAAGAGGATTAACTCTTTAGATAAGGTGAGAAAAACTTTTGTAAGTAGCTATAGCAATTGATGAACTCCTCGGCAGTGGCAGCCCACAAGTTGTCCTTTGGCACTGTCCAACTCCAACTCCATCGCCGCAAGGGCTTCCTGCATCTGAAGGTGGTGCTGCACCTTCCTGTTTTCTGCCTCTAAAGATGCATCGGCGCATGCCTCTAATTCCTCATGCAACCGTGTAACCTGATAATGACAGCGGAGCCATGCACTTGACAGCCTACTGAATCAGGCATGTAGTGAGGTCAAGGAGACAAGAGCAAACTGGATGATACACAGAGTTGTTCGTTGTTTCTAGCGGCGGTGACCCCTGAAGGGTTTAAAGAATGAACTCAAAAGAATCTGATGACCTCAAGCTTCCTTAGAGATTCGGCAAGAACCAGCTTCTCCTTCTGTTTGACTATAGTTTGCAGTTCTCGATCAAGGGACGCGCAAGCCAGACGAATGTCCCCAACGTTATTAGCGCATCGATTGTCCTCTTCATCAACCCTGGCAAGTGTTCGTTGAGCCTTTCTGCCCAGTCCAAAAATGATACACAAAAAGGCATTGGGATAAAGTTTGCTGCCCATTTTATGTGGTCGATAGTGCTGGTTGGAAATACAGATAGCCTAAAATGTGACTAGACAATTTTACCTTAATTCACCGTCAAGGTGCTTGACTTGAGAGGAGAGCATAGACTGTTCCTCCTTCTGCAATGTGGACTCCTGATTATCGGAAACGCAGAGCCACAATGCCAGTAGAAGCATGGACATCAACTGTGGGGCAGTCATGTAAGGCGTAAATCGTCTGGGAGACTTCAAGGGCAGGAGATTGATGCACACAGCATGTAATTCCTTCATGTGTTTCTGAAGGGCTTTCGCCTCTGCCGCAGTCTTGTAACCCGAGATGCGCGAGACTTTTCGTTGCATTGCTTGGCACTGGAAGTCAATAGAATACAGCAGTTCTTGTTGTCGGCTCTTTTCTGCCTCCTGCTGTTGTAGTTGAGCCTGAAGGAAGCACAGCATCTCAGTTGGCGCTGCCAGACTACACTGGCACAGTCATTTACATTCTCTTTGAGCTTTCGCAAGTTCAGGCCGTATACGCAGGCATGCGGCCGCACAGTACCATAACAGAAAAGCCGAAATGGTGACTTTCTAGAAGCTGCAGAAGGTGAAGTTTCGCCGAGCCAGGACACCGTCTTTCGAAGTTCGCCAAATGTGCAGGAGGGCAACAGAAAGTCAGCGATATACTGCGACGATGTTTACCAAGCATCAAGTACAAGACCGCCCAATGAGTGCTGGCATTCTGGACAGTACATTAGTCCACTAAGAGTCCACTAAGAGGATCAATAACATCAGTCTTGGTGCAAGTCTGCCACTTTTGACGACCAATTTCTTACGTGAAGACTCCTCAATGCATTTTTTGTGCTGCTCAGTCCCCCGCGCTTCATCTTCAGCGTTGCTTTCTCCTCTGCAAGTTTCTGTGCTGCTCCAAAGAGAGCATCTCTGCTTGACTTGACTCGCTGTTGCAGCTTTTGGAGGCGTGCAGCCACCTGTGCGTGAAAAGCTTCTCTTGCCTCGCCTGCCTCCCCAGCCGACCGAACGTTTTCTTGTTCCTTGGCTAGCTTTCTTTGTGCTGCCTCTTTTTTCTTATTCATGGAGTCTAATCGTTGCCTCTGAACGGCGAGGCTCTCGTGGAGCTCGACTAGCTGCCCTTTTGCTGTCTTTCCTCTGGTTGCTGTAGCGGACAGCTGCCCTCGTAAACCGGCCACCTGAAAAAGCATAGTATTGAAAACACGGTTGCAAAGGATAATGTGTCCGTCATAATTGCAAAATGCAAAATGGCATGCCCTTCGGTTCTTCCATAACTGCATCAGTTGTGAACGATTGTCGGATCGGTAAGTATGGAACGCTACAAGGTGAAGGCAAGAACAGAGGTGACTAGCGCCGGTTGTCCAATGCATTCCAATCGTTGACTGCATGCGGTTTTGTTCAGTAGCAATAACTCCTCCTTAATGAGGGGCCATGTTTTGGACGCATCAGTTTGGGTTGCGCGTCAAAGACCCTCGCAACGTTTCCCTCTCATCGCCGCTGACCTCTTCCGTCAATTGGCTAACAGCCATTGTTGCAGTGGAGTAGTTTGACCTGCACTGGGTCAGCTGTTGCTCTAAGCTAGCTATCCCCCCTTGAAGTTCTTTGTTTTGGGTTTGTTGTCTAAGGGCGAAGCCCTTGGCAGCAGCTGCTCACACATTTGCATAGCTGAGGCGAGTGTTGTAGGAACAAGAGCACCTCGCCAATTACAGCTCGACAACAAATGCGCCGGCGGGTGGCACAACGCAGGCTGCCGCTGCAGATCTGGTGGCAACCTAGGTAAATTCGGGTTCTAAAGGCTGTTGTTACCTAGCTTCTCCAACTGTTGCTTCAGCCTTTGTTGCGCCCTTTCAAATATGCAGGTTGATCGTGCAATACGAGAATCGCTCCTCCACATCTCTTCTAGAGTAGTTTCCCTGCCCACAAAGGATTCCAAAGGATTCGCACGAAGCACATCAAAATCACAGGGGCGCTTCTTGCAGTACACACTGCATGTTGTGTCTCACACTATGGCTCAAGAAGACGGCATGCCATCCCGCACGCCGTCTGGCCTCACCCCTGGGCGATCAGGAGTGCTCTCTCTTTCTGTTGCTCGGCAAAGTGCTCTAACGATCGCTGGAGCTCTGCCCGTGCAGCACGGGACGCTGTCTGTTCTTCCTGTAGGCGTTTCTTTGCTTCAGTCACTTCGGCAGAAGCTTTCTGTGCCTGTGCCATTAGTCCTGCAGCTCGCATGTCATCTTTCTTCTTGAACTCGGCGATGCAAGCTAGGTCTTCCTAAACGGCCGGGGAACATCACAAAACATCACCTTGCTTTTCCCGTCCCCCATCCTAAGTTACGTCACACGGGGAGAGGATGTGGACAGAGGACACCGAAAAATTCTTGTGCAGAAGTTGCAAGGGAAGCGAATTGCAACAAGCCAGACGGAGAGGGGAAGTATCCAGGCCAAGTCGCCTCTTGAAAGAGGTAGCTAAGTGTTCTTAGCTATATATTTTAGCCCAATCGGTTCCACTTGAATCAATAGTGCATTCCCAAAAGCGATGCCTCATTTTATAGTGCGAATACTCCTGCGAATCACTGCTACTGGAGCGTGCGCTCACTTCCTTTTGGTGAGCAGCCGAACGCCATTGGGCCAGTTCGTCTTCATTCCACCTCATTCGCAGTTTGAAGCAGTCCATCTGTTCCTGCCCCTTTGCAACGTCGACTTGCAGTGCCGTTAGTCTAGACTGGAGTTGCTGCTGCTGCTGCTGCTGCTGCTGCACCTCGCTTTTGAGTTTGCTGGTCTGGCGAACCGCCACCCCTTCCATGTGTTTGTCACTGTGAATGTGAGCTTCCTTTGCAGCAACGAGATTTTCTAAATGGTTTGCTTCTGCTTTTAATTGATGCAAATGCTGTCGCATGATCACTACTCGCTCAGCTTTCTGCCCTAGCTCGGTCCCTTGTCTGGACAGCAGTCGCTGCTTATCCCTTATCTCGGCATACAATGCAATGCTTTCCTCGTCAGCGAATGCGGGCAAGTCATCTTCCTCCTCTACAGTTTTTGTTGCCGCGCGTATCAATTCAGAGCTGGATCCACATGCACCATTCGATTTTAGAATAGACGGGTCCCGCTGTTCGTCAGATGGATTCTTTTTGGAGGAGGGCTCACTGTGAAGACTGTTCTGGCTGGAGGCGCTCCACAATGGTCTACCAGCTGATTCAGACAGCCCCCCGTTCAATTCAGGCAGGTTCCCTCCTGTTCCCTTTGCTGCTGCTGCTGTTCCTGCTGCTGCTGTGAGAAGTGCAGCCGCTGTTTCTGATGCCAGAGCTACAGCAGTGGATATGCCCTTGCTCGCCATTGTACCTGCTAAAGAACCAAGCTGGCCGACCGCTGTTTTAGGACTGTGTGATTCTGCATGGCAAGAATTTTCTATAGTGGGAGCAGGCAACAGCTCTTCATCGGTCTCCTCTGCTGCCTTCGCTGCAACTTCGGCCGGCGGTTCTTCCTTCTCCGCTCCCGCCGGTGAGTCAACTGCTGATTGTGTATCAAACTGCGGCGTTGCGTTGTTCGACATCTCGGTATGCATCCCAACTGCACTAAAAAGCTGCTTTTTCACTCATTCAACAGTAACGGAAGTCGTGTTGTGGTTCTCAGAAACATCTTTTTCCCCGCTTCCGATTTGCGCAGCGACTGAAACGCTGTCATTTAAAGCAACTAGTTCTGGTGGTCCTCCAACCCCAGGAAAGGAAGCCAAAGCTCTGCGAGAATCCAGCTTTTCTGCATCGAAACCTACTTGTGTTTCATGTCCTGCCGCAGCACATCTCCCAATAGTGTTATCGTGTCATGCAAGCGTCCCTGCGCCTCTAATGCTGCCAGTAAAATGCAGCTCCTCGACAATGTTTCGGTGTCGGCGTGAATAAAACAAAGCAAGTCTGCTTAACTTCTTATGGAACAAACGCTGCGTCTTTCCGGGATATGTTTGGACCGCATCAGCTGGGTTGGCTCCAACATCGTATGGGCGCAACTCCATCGGCCGTTGCCTAGCTTCGGCAGAGCCTGCCTGTCGTTAAGTACTATCCTGGACTTCGTCGCTTTCTCAAACGTCGATTGTTCTCCATTAAAACATGCAACAGGATGCCGCGTTAGAGAGCGCAGCGAACGCGCATCTCTGTGTGCGCGTTTCTACACTGTGCTAGCTCTGAAGCCCCTGCCTAACTAGTGTAAACGTCGCTCAATGCACTTCGTTGCATCAAAAATAACTTCCAACGTGCGTCTACAACCCAAAGGAGCACGGACAGCCCCGCACACATGAGCAAGCACGGGGCTACTCAAAAAGGCAGCCTGGAAAAGGCCAGCCTATGGGCATTCGCACCTTTCACCTATCTACAAAGGCTCCAAATTGAAGGTCCCAAGGGAAAAGGAACGTTTCTTGACACAGTCTTTGCACGGAGTCGGTCGGTCTGGCTGGATGGAGCAGGATGGGTCTGTGGGGCTTCCCGGAAGTGACCTAGGAGGCGAGTTTGCAGAATATTGGTCAAAAAGGCGAATTACGTGTCCACATAGATGTGCAGTTAGGAAGGTATGTTTGTTATTTGCACTCATCATACTTTCTCGTGCCGCAGTATGCAAAAGCATACTCACGAAGCTCCTGATACTGTCCGAGTTGGCGAGCCACTGGTACAACCATTATTCCCCAATCACCGTGATTCAGCCAGTGCTAGCCGTTTCTTAAAGGTTTCTTCTAAAGGTAAGGGATATATCTTTACGTGCATATCTCCAATTCTGGAATGCAGGATGTAGGTGTTTTTGCCTCTTTTTCCCGTGTCTCTGTGATGGTGCCTGTAGCTACATGCGCGCGGGATGGTTAAGCAGGGCCAAGTAAGAGTGTAGCGAATGCCTACAGTGTTAGTGAATGCGTCAAAGGTGACTTGGTTGTGCTTGCATGCGGGGCCGCCTCGCAGCATTACTTGCAGCGTTGTACCGTCTCCTGTCCTCACTGGCCCCTTGGCCAAGCTTTTTTGGCGGAGTCTGGTCTTAAGGAATTTGGCTATGCTGATCCACACGGCAGTCCTCATAGGATGGAGAATTATCATTGCCCTTGTTTCATCAGGGAAGGAAAGAGCAAAGAACCCGCCCCCCCTCCGCCCCACAGTAAGGCGGAAGGGAGCATAGCGCTCATTAGTATCGGAGGTGCATAAAAAGCACAACCCAAAGAAAAAGACGGAAAAGCTTTAGGTACTCCCTCCAAAGCCCGGTGGAGATCTCAGCGCCTTTGCTCCTCCTGCATAGTGGAAATGGATCAAGTTGTCCCCTGGCGCGGGGAAGCAGCCAGCGACTGGTAGCCTCGTCCCGTTGAAAGCAACGCAGTATCTATAT
This sequence comes from Eimeria acervulina, assembly GCF_000499425.1. Taxonomy (NCBI): domain Eukaryota; phylum Apicomplexa; class Conoidasida; order Eucoccidiorida; family Eimeriidae; genus Eimeria; species Eimeria acervulina. The sequence goes on along the minus strand of NW_013549486.1, from coordinate 57,805 downwards.
CCTGCCCAACAAATAATGTTTTTTCTGCGAGAACAACCCATGAAGAACGCACCCGCCTTTGTAGGCAGTGGAGGGATGGCCGGTGCCACCATGCGGGGGCGATGGAATCCCATGCTTCTCTGGTGTTCTTGTTCCGTCTCCAAAACGCGCCCAAAGAACTGCTGTTATTAATGGCATCTTCTTTATTAGAAATGGGAACGCAGCAATGGTGATTCTATCTAATCCAGGATGCCACTTTGCTGGAGCAAGCCTGGACTATGGAAGCTTTAGGAGATATGCCGAGATATAGGTCTGTTCCCAGTTCGGCAAGGGTACAAGCTGTGGGGAAACTACAGATAGAGCGCTGCGTCGATAAGCATGAGTACTTGATGAAGAGAAGTCCAACAATGGACTCGAAAGTTCTTTTGCAATGGCTCGTAGCGGGACACTTCGCTGGAGATAGACAATCCGTAACCGGCTAGGCCTCGGAGAGGGAGCTAGGGGGTGACACAGTTAACCCCACCAAGATGATGGAGTGCTTTAGCATCACACAGGGGGAAGATGGCACTTCCACTTTGCAGATGACCCATATGTAATATATACAGATACTCAAAGTGTGAACGCCTGCCCGCCTCGAAAAACAAGAAGCGGTATCGGGAAACGGGCAACAGTTTGCAAATTCGGCACGTTAAAAGCCGTCGGAGCGAGCGAAGCGGCGCATCCCCTTGTTTTGCAATAAACAAGGCCGCATTATTCAATATTTCAGGCCCAAGAACTGGAGAAGCAAGACCTCGAGCAGCGCACCCAGACGAGCAAACACAGTAATCCAAAAAATGCCGTGGCATCCGCGCAAAGTGCGGCGCAGTAATGGGGCTACAGCCGACGGCGAGGATAGCCGCACGTGCAGGCCATCAAATTAACTCAGGGATTATCCAGGTTCGTATTAAGGTCCAACGGTTGCTAGCGCTACTTCATGCCGGCTGCGGAGCAAATTTTATTTTACAATGGGCGAAACTATGGGCGTAAATGGGAGCGCAATTCGGAAATGGGTCATATTCACATGGTACGAGATGTCCTTCTTGGTCCAGTTCATCACCGAAAAATCCGAGGCATGCCGTGGGTGACAATACGGCCGTTGCGCAATCGCCCCCCTGAAGAGACTATCGAGCTACATTGGCCTGGAAGCACTGAGAGACTGCATATCTTAGCGCTCCAAACGGTACTTGCGTCGCGCAAGGTAACAGGAGTGGAAGTGGTTTCCCAAATAGAGACGAGCGAGGAGGCTTCCCTTCAGTGCAGAGGCACTGCAGAAACAGACGGGGAGACGCAAGCACTTGATGGTCGTACGAAGACTGGAACTGGCAGGGTTCGATCAACATAACACCAAAGCAACAACAGTAACGGGCACAATTAAGGGAGGTGTTCTCAGATGCACTAAATAGCTACGAGCTACGGTCGGGCCGGCCAATTGCTGGGCTCCCAGTGCACCGCATCGAACTGACCCCGTTCTCTTCCAAGGTATATGCAACCCCCACATCTTAACGAGGACAACGAGCGAGACGCAGGCGAACTGCTATGAAAAGGCAAAGTTGGACAAACTAGCGCCTTTGGACACAACCCTGCGCTGGTGAAAAGCCAGGACGGGAAGTGACGCACTGCCCTCAACTTCAAGCTACTAGACAAATTCACGGTGGCGCAGAAGTTTCCGATGCCCGGGGTGGACGAACCACTTGGCAGCCTGCAGCATTTATCTGCATATTCACCGTTTGACTTTGCTGACGTGTCCTTGCATATTCCAATGCATCCCGACGAAAGGCACAAAACAATGTTCTATACCTGCTCTCCCAACGTACAGTTCAGCGGTATGCTCTTCGGGCTAGTGAATGCACCTGCCGAGCTGCGGAACTTGGCTGGATGGTTAGATACGTGGACAATGCATGTGAATGTGCCGAACCAGAATGGGCAGAAGCAGTTGCAGCACCTGTAGCGTGCTCTGCATATGCCGTATGAGAAGCAGCGATTTGTGTAGGGACGGAAGTCTCCTTTCGTGCAAGCACCTAGTATTTTTAGGGTTCAGTATCTAGGAGTCGGCAGGCTAATCAGATCCGGAAAATAGAGGGCCAGGGCATTGCCACTGCGCCTGTACACGTGTACGACGTTCGCGTGCTCCTCAGCTTCGCACCGCACTAATGCACTTTCATCCCCAGATTCGCCATCATCGCCTCCTTCCTAACTAACCTACGCAGCAAATGGGATACATCCGATTTGTCTAAGCATGCTTGGGCTGCTACACACCAAAACATTGGCAGCTGCACCTACTTGAGGCAGGCCCTGCCGCACTGCCTAGCCCACAGTGATTTGCCATCTAGGACCATTCTTGGCTAACCCATTCTTGCATTTCATCTGCAGAGCGCTTCAGAAATGGAGAAGCAATACAGTGTTTTCTTCGTAGGCCCGCACCTGGCCAGCCCAAGCTACCACTTTCTGGTCGAGTAGGGTTCACTCTTTCGAGACAGATGTCGGTTTCCGCGAACCCTAGCAAACGATAGAAAAAGATGTTTTTTTGCGCTTTACTCTGTGTAATTGAATTTGCCTGCTCTACAAAGAAATCGTCTTTCCTTTCAAACTATCCCTGCGCATCCACACACCTTCAGCGAATCTAGTAGCTCGTCGACACGGCATCGTCTTCGTCAGCAATATTTCAACCCTAAGGCAAGCCAAGCATTGTGGCTATTCCCAACAGTACGCCATGTCTCATCTTGACCCAGACTTCCGATGAGAAAATGAAACCAGGCAGTATGAACAGCAGATACAACACTCGGGCCCACAAATAGAGATGGGAGGAGAATGGGAAGATAGGATATCAGGTACCCCACTGCGGATACAAGACCCGGGCTAGAAACGACCAAGCTAAAATTCATTCTCACCAAAAAGAGGTCAGGAAATTGGAAGCGTAGTTCAGAGAAAAGGACTGTACGAATGCGAACATGAGCAAGCGCAGAATTCAAGTGTTTAACAGAATCACTGGCGAAGAAAATGCTTCCATCTGTAGCATTTGCTAGTGTAGGTACAGTATAAACCGATGTAAACAGATCTTTCGAAATTGGAAGGCCAATGTCGAAAATGGAAGCAGGAGCGCCATTGGTTCCAGGTTCGGGGTGCTTTTGAGCCTGCCGGACTTTGAAGCCCCAAGTAATGGCCAAGTCCACAATCGGGAAATGTGCTTTTTGTTTTGGTACCTTGCAAAGGAGCCGCACCTACAGAAGAATTCTTTGTTTCTTCTGTCCACGTCTGTAAAAGCGGGTTTGCCAGAATTGAGTATCTCGCGAATCAGTGTTGCTTGTAGAGCAGCTAGCAACTTACAAGCTGCTTGGCAAAAAGAGCACTCAAATAAGCTTTAGGGCTGCCAGGCGGTGCACGGCCTGGCAACGCTAGTAGATAAGAGGAGATTGTGTTGATAGCCTTGGAATGAAACCCAGTGAGCCCAAGGCAAGCCGTAAACCTAAGCTTTTTGTGGCCATCGTTCCCCCATGCTGAGTGATTCTGACTGTAGTGACGACGTCAGGTTTACTTCGCCCTAAATACATGTAATGGTCCTTTTGCGCTCACTAGTTCATGTGCATCATCTCTCGAACGGGGCATGCGATAGTCAACAGCGCATGTTGTGAAAAGTGGGTTGGGAACTAGAGTGTTGCAAAGCTGACATCAGAAAAAACTCATAGCGCGCATACGGTTTATGCGTATTCAAGCAAGGCTTACGCGTATTCATCTCGTCTGTTCATAACGTCTGTAACGAGATGCATCAATGTGGTAGCCGTGCCTTCCTTCATTGAGGAATGTACTGCACTGTGAATTATGTTGGCTGGTTGTTTTGCCCCGGCATAGATTACAATTTAATACAGGTATTCAATATCGTGTACCCACTTCAGGTACTCTTCATCTCGGTGCCTAGTCTCGTGATAAACTCCGGAGCTCAAAGTCTTTCTGCGTTAAGTTGCGGAAACGTAGGGCATCACTCTGCGTATACAAGAATAGAGTGTATTGCTTCTTTGTTTCCAGTGCCAAGGATGACGTCTCCGGGAGTGATAGCGGAACAGCGGGAGTGGCTTAGAGGGGCAAATGGGATTCTTAAGAGCATGTGGATGCATTGTTGCATAATTGGAGGTGACCCACGGAATACCTACTGGTAAGACATGTTATCCGGTTGCCTAGAACCAAACAAGCACTGATCTAGAAGCCGAAAACGCTAGACTATGAAGCTTTGGAATTCAGGCATTGAGTGGTGCCGGCGATGACGAATCCATGAGGATTCGGCAAATACAAGAGATGCCATTGTAGTTCTACGGGTTCAGATTCTCAGGAACATGGTATGTGGAGTGGACTCATGTATTGGCTTGAAAAGAAAAAAAACGCCGTGGATATCCGGAAAAATCAGAAAGAGATGAAAACGAGGCCAAATGGTGGCATCATGACACATGCGAGTTTTGCCACCAAACGCAACAGATCGTGCACAGGCCCAAAACTGACCAAGAATTTTTTCGAGGTCTTACTGGAGGGAATATAAACTGCATCGTTGAGTCAGGCTATGATGCCTAGATGGAATAGCCGTGGCAAGCCGCAGAGGTGTGGAAGAGATGCGTTATCTGTGATGGGAGTGTAATAGGGTTTATTCGCACGGACCCGTCGAAGCAAAGTTTTTGGTATTGCCAATGTGTCATTTTGCTTGCATTGTCCTCGCCCTAACAATCAGCTTTGGATCATTTTGACGGGTCCGTTTGTCTGTCAAGTTTCTTTCCATCCCCAGTGCGGGGATTCATCCTTGGGGCCTCGCAGCTGTGGTATATGGAAAGGTAGTATCCGGGGAGAGCGGAACTGAAAACCACGTTCAGATAGTGGGTGGATTGCGCCTTATGTTGGAGCCTGCTGTTAGAGATTACTCTGCAAGTTGTCATGCAGTGCATTTTTTGAGGGCTGCGCATTCTTTGAGTCACAAATACAGCGCAACAGAGCCTGACTTCTAATGGCGGTTTGCAGATACACTCATATCCTCAGGAGGCATTTGCACGCAACCCTTGCACCTGGCGAGGCTTCAGCAAGCGTGAGAGGCCATTAACACATCAGTCCTTAGCGCCCAAACGCATTAGCCTTTGCTATAATTATTGGGGAAGGTGGTGGACGGCACAGGTCGACTAGGCTGGTGAGTCTCTACGATTGTGCAGCAAAGCGTCTTCAACTGCTGCCTCCTCAGAAGGAACCAACGAGGAAACGCTTCCTCTGCACAAGAAAAGTTTTCATGAGGGTTTTAGGTGGAAGCCGAATTCATATGGAAGATGTAGAACGCTGGATACCTCTCAAAACAAATTGGAGAAATGATAAATTAAACGTAGCAGAAGTTCGCGAAGTCGCAGGCATGAGTAAAGGGCAGGAGAGCAACAGCAACCGCATGCCCTCACTGTACTGGTATTTATCTCGCATCATAATGGGTTCTAGTGGTCTCACCAAACGTACCCAGCACCTCGATAAGTGACTCTTTAGGTGTGAAGTGCTCAAGCGAATTTCACGGACTTTAGCCTGGTCAATAGACGCAGGTCCCTGCAGTAATATCTGCTTGCAAAGCTAGGCGAATAGAAACTGGTGCAACGATAATCGTCAAAAGCTAAGATGTTTGTGGATTGCTTACGATGCTCTCACCTGAGTTCGGTCTGCATCAACGGGGTCACTGCTTCGGAAACTGCAGTACTGTGAAACGCTGCTCCATCTAAATAAACCTTTGTCGTGATCTCAGTGATGTCCGATTTCAAAAGAACAAATTGTTATATCGTGATCAATACTTCTTTGAGGTGCTAGCTGCTAGCTTGGGCGCTCGATAATCCATACGTGCTTCGACAGCATAGCATGAAGCATGAACAAAGACGCATGCCATTGCTGTCGGGAACACCAAAAAAACCTATTCCTACGGGAATCTACTTAGATACACTGAGCTTAATCGACACGTAAAATGGGGATTTCAGGGAGTTTTTGGTTTTGATTGTTTCGCCGTCGTCGGTAGCGGCGAGGGTGAGCAGAAAGCAGGAGGCTGGTTCTGTTTGACACGTAGCAGATGGCGATCTCTACGAGCAGCACCATCTGCAATGTGCCTCACAAAATCATCCGTTTGGCCAACTATGTAGAATTAATGTGCTATATAAGCTCTTTTGGTCCAGCTTCTGGTGGGCTCCTATGTCCATGGAAATTGGTGAAGGACATGAATACAGGAGGGAAATGAAATGGTGCAGATGCTTAGCTATTCACCAATGAGATTTCAAGTGTACTTTTAAAACATTTTCACCTCTTATGTCTCATATTTGTGAATCACCGGTGACGACTATCAGTTAGACAGGCGTAGGCTTCCGTCGGTGCTTCGAATTTGCACGACGCCTGCCCTGCTCCAACTATTGCAACTTTCTCCGTCAGGGCATCAATGATAACACGGGGGGCATTGGTCAGTGTGATACACTGCATGCAGGGTAGTCCAGTATTCGTCGCGAGGCAAGTTTGACGTTCTGGGCTCGCTATCCCAAAAAGGCTAGTGCTCCATAGATAAGCGCAAACGGTTCTCTTTAAAAAGTGTACTGCCCAGGCTGCGTCTCCGCCTCCACATTGGGACGTCGGAAAACAGTTTGGCAATGCAGCCTGATAATCTGCGCCCACGTGCCTCTCTAGGGCGCCCTAGTTATCTATGCCGCCAAGAAAAGCTCAGCACCAGCTCATCTTCTGCGACGACAAACAGGGCAGACATAGTGGCAGCCATAAAACGGCCTCCCAAGTTTACTTATGATATGTCTTTTGTTGTGACGGATACCTTCATACACGAAGACTTCGCGATCTTCGGGAGAAACCCTCGTTCTCGTGAAGAAACTGCAAATGAGATTACTGCAGTTGCGCGCTTTTCTGAACTGAAGCTGACCTTTATAGGTTTATCATCGGGAGATATCCTTTTCTTTCAACACGATTTAGTTGGTCCTTCACCGAAATCTGCAGCTGTTGAGAGGCTCCGTGGGCATAGTGGGGCAGTTCACTGTTTGCACTTTGCGTTCAACACTCAACCCGAGGCCTTTCCCAGACTCTCTGCTGCTGAAACAGCTGCGGAAGATCGCGATGTAGGGGGCCAGTGGTTGCTGAGTGGCTCAGCAGACCGCACAATTCGAATATGGAGCATCTCCACTAAGAGCGTGGAATGCATCCGGACAGTTGGAGGTCACGGCGGTACAATCGTCTCCTTGGCTATGTGCATGCCTTATTTGATATCTTCCTCCACTGACGGATCTCTTTCATTCTTTGTTGTCGACATTACGCTGAGAAAGGCCCCGACTTTCTCCTTGGTGCAAAAGCTGCAAAGCGGAGCTGCCCCTACATGTCTGTCGCATTCTGCCAAAAACCAAAATCTCTTTTAACCACATATCGTGGGGAAATATCGAATAACTAAAGTTTATCTGTAACGACTCTGCTTGCGTCGTGTGCAGCTACAGTCAAGGGTATAACGGTGCTAACGCATTCATGGTTCGAATGTGTGACAGCCAAATGGGCAGGAGACAAAGTGCGCGTCTCTGCTGCGTCTACGGACGGGTCGCTATTATTACTGGAGGGAGGTGGTTCCGCTGCCGAACAAGAGTTCGATGAGTTGAATATGAAACCAGCACGGTCTTCTCGTTGGTGTCGCGAGGCCTTTAGTATTTGTCGAAAAATGCAGATGCACAGCTTGTGCACTAGACTTGTATATTCCCTTCCGTTAGAATCTGTTGTAGTCACTGCTGGAAGTGACACAGGAATAGCTGTTGTCGATCCCTTTCTAGGGGAAGTCTGGTGGAAGCAGGCAAATCCACGAGGTGTATCATTTTCGGCTTTGGCATGGGACCCCAAGCAAAGCCTTCTCCTTGCCGGGGACGATTCAGGCACCTTGAGCTACTTTAATATATACTCCAACGAATTAGTTGCTTCACAGCAAATAAGCGAGCACAAGATTCTCCACATATTCGTTGACCCGCGTAAGATATGCTAGTTGATTTGGTTCACTGCACACGATCAATCAGGATCAAGTTGCTCACAGAGGAATTACCAGTGTTGCTGCACGTGATTGAATGGCGTGCGTCCAGAGGCCGAGCGAATCGTCGTTGGATCAACTCATTCCGTCTTTACTGTTCGAGCGAAGCCCACAAACACGGAGCCAGTCCTATCCGGCCACGAGGGTACAGCATATTGCACTTGTCCAAAATAATTTTTATTAAAGTCCCGTTGGCCATCTCCGTTGCGAAATTGACGCTTCCTTTGCCGAGGAGCAACGGCTGTGCCATACGCCATGCCCGATTAGGTGCTGTATCCCATTTGCTCTGGTTGCCCATGGGAGACACTCGCCTTTTGCTTTCAATGGCAGCTGATAAAACGTTTCTTTTGTGAGTCACCAGCGGGCCGAACAAAAAGAGCAATAAAAATCGATAACTTCTCAGGCATTTGGCACTTACCATATGTTTCTTAGTGTGGAGTGAGCAAAACAATGCTGGAATGCATTTGCTCAGGTGGGATCTGCAAAGAGCGACGGCAGTCTCCGCAATCTACTGCAAGCATGCCGAAGTCACAAGGCAGGCTACGCGTCTATCTTAAACCATCTAAAGCACTCCTTTAAAATGCCCCTCCGGTTTACCCCCTTGCATACTCATTATATTTTTCAAGGCTAATGGGACACCACTGCAGTGCATGCGGATTTTGACGTCAGCCTCACCTTCTTGGCTGGGTTGGATGTTCTCTTGACTGGCCATGAAGACGGTTCAGTCCGTTTCTGGCTTCTCCCCAGCGATAGCTCAGCACCAGTGCTAGACAGAAAAGGCAAGATCTCAAGCCATACCGTTGATAGAACCATCAAGGAGTAGTGGGACTTGGAATTAAACGCCCATGCGGTAAACCTGACCCGTTAACAGTAGAGGATATTGCTAGATGCAAGCATCGAATGACTAACACTGCACATATGAAATTGGTCAGGCAAAAACCTCCATGAGAACACAGTGGCCTGCATGGAGTCGTGGTCTGATACGACGGAGCAATCGAAAGACGATACGAGGATAGCGAGCTCCTTACTCCAGCCCGATTTCAAATGCAATGCATTCTACGTCTTGACGGGTGGCTACGACGGCAAGATGTGTCTTCTGTTCGTCAACGAAGTAGACGGGAGAATTATGACGAGACAATGTGTATGGAATATGATGGTGCACCTTGAGACGAAGCTGGCTTTCTAGTTGCACGGGAAAACGGCCATATCGCCTCTGAGAATGACAGTATCGGCGATACATTGCCTTACAGAATCCGCATCTTGTACGGCATCGCAAGTTAGGCATTGTATTACTTGTTCTCCCCTTGTGGCCACTGCATTTTCGCAGGAGTTGTATAGAAGCGGCGGGAGCAAAGACCTGGAGGTGCTGTACCTAGCCGGCTATTACTCCAAGAGACTTTTTTTCTCAGGTAAAGGGCATTTCACAGCTTTAGCTCTCGTTTTGCCCCCAGTGCAAGCTCATCGTATGTGCTTGCACGATCGGTCTGCCTCGTAGCTATTTGATGCGGAATATGCAGCCGGAAACGGCAGGGATATAAGCAGATACTGCATAGAAGACCCCACAGCAACTATCCGCCTAGGCGGCCACACTGTGAGGCACAGTCAGATGAGAAGATTCTCATCCCCCCGAATGTGACAGAACTTGTCTTCTCTTAAGCACTAGCAGCACCTAGTGCCTCAAGCGCAAGCTTTTGATTGCTGAACGTATTAAGCTACTGATATTTGGGGTATTCTTACCGATGTCCAGGACTCGATTACCGCATTGAAGATTGTTGAGCATCTACTGGTCTCGGGTAAACGGAACTGGGCTAAACAATTGGGAGATTTGCTTATGTATCCGGATGAATTTTTCCTGTCTGGCCGTCTCAACATCGCCTGAATGTGCATGAGTCAATATTCAGGGTCACTGGACAAGACAATCCGTCTGTGGCAGCCGGATACTGCCGAGTGCCTGCATGTTCTCATGCAACTTGAAGACCCGCCTTTCTCCATCTTGGGTACTTCTTCCACTCCCGGTAAAGAGATCGATTGGGCTTCGATAACCCGTGGCGGCGCAGTGACCTTTTGGAAGGGGTCAAGCTTCCGAAAGGCAGTCAACCTCAACGTACCCATTGGCAGCGCTACAGAGGTTGCCGAGCTCGAAATACTGCTGACAGGAACAGGTTTGTATGCACAACGTACTTCTCCAGTTAGTCAGCTCTCGTAATGTACGCAGGCGTCGTGCTACTCTGGCAAAATATCGATGCGCTTGTAACATATCCCGCCACCCACGGGGTTTACGTACTGTATGAAGCCCTAACGAACAAGAGCAACGGGTGTTTTCTTTCTTACGCAGAGGACGGGAAGATTCTTTCAGTCCCCCTTCCAGCGTGATTCATTTTCCCCACCACTGGGGGGAGTGAAATTTTCAAAAAGTCTTGAACAGTATCCGAACAACGGGCTATGAGAAGGATCGCCCATCGTGACAGCATTTTATCCCCTCTAAGTAGGCTTTGCAAAACAGGAATTGAGCACATTTCAGCTGGTAGGTAAGCTTGTGCAATGAGTAGCGCCAATACGTTTTCAGAGGGCTTGATATGCTGGGAGTTAAAAAGGGTGGACGCGCTGATAAGCAGGAAAGGAGTTGTGAATCCTATTCCCGGTAAAAAAAGCTTATGGTCCTGTGGAATTAGCGGGTTCAGAAATGATCAAAAAGGAAATACCGCCCAAGCTGGCCGCTAAGCGTCTTTGGTTTTCCCACATTCTGCCCATATTTGCCAACATCTCTCATTCCATCCTGTGGTTGAACTGGCAGTCATTGAGCAGCCCTCAATGGCACTTTAAACGTTGATTTAAAGGGCAGGGTATGCTTCTTTTCCACATCTCCTTAGTGTAAGAGACAAGGGCGTAGGCGGGCAAGCCCTTCAGTTTATATTGTAGGGAGAAATGCCGTAGCGAGCTTTAGAGGTATGGCACGCGTAGCCTCGCTACTTTTACCCACCCAACATCGGTATATCACAAATCAATAGGTGTACGAAGTAGTTAGATGGATACAAAAGGCACGATATGCAAAGATGTGTTGCCGTACGCTTTGGAAGGGGGAAAGGAGGGCGATAAAGACCGACAGAGCATAAAAGTAACAGGCAGCGAAATCAAGGTGCCGAAGTGCACCTTCTCGAACAGTTTGTTTGGGCACCGACTTACTCAGGAGTTTAGTGTACGGAATGAGCAGACCATCGCCCTTCTCAACCGCCAACATGACCCCACGAAGCGCTCGTCTCCGGTAGTTGCACGACCCAACATGGCACAGTTGAGTTTTGGAGAGTCGGATAGAGGTAGATTGGTACATTTATTTGCGGAATTTGCACTTACATTCGGGAGATTTCGCACGCTTGGCTAGCAAAGAATGAAGGACCAACCGGAGTCCCAGTGTACAATACCTTGGGGAAAATATGATATTTTTGACTATTGAAGCAATATCGTCTATGACAATATGCGTTGCGACCCCACTGTAGTTAGTTATATGTCTTAGGGAAACGCTGGGCTGGGAGGTGAAAGTTTTCGCTCCAATTCTACGGAGGAGTAGTCGAAAGTGTCCACCGGTTATGTTTAGCCAAGCCACGACTTGTTCAAGCTCGCGGTTAAAACGCCCCAACCTCTAACGCCGAGATACTGAGGAGAAGCCGTCTCTAAGGCCTAAGCAACCACTAATTTGACAGTGGCAAATGCTTGACGCAGTAGAATCCCAATTCTTTAGCTAACTTGAGAGCCCATTTGCACTCGCCACCTAGAGGCGTTCAGACGTCCTTTGATTCTGCAAGGTCAGAACCTTCCTGCATATGGGCTGCTCATACATGTTTCTTCCTGTTCTGCTTGCTGTTAAAAACATCTTGGACTTTTTCCCCGACTTGCCTCTATACTGTACAGGCGTTGTCACCCAGGCTCTACGCCCTGTCAGTGTAGATCCCTAGCCTTACCTCCGCCTGCCTGAAACCATTATACGATTCGCTACAAAGACAAGTGAGAAGCGACTCATTTTCCCATATGTTTTTCCTTACCATCACCAAGCCCCTAGACTGTGAGACGCCTTCAGAGTGCCGACAGAGCGTACTGCTTAGCATATATTCGTTTACCACGCATGTGTAGCAGGCCGCGGAGAAAACCCACTAAGCGCAAGGAACTTAGATATCACAGAAGAAAAAGCGTTAGTGCGTCGGCAGTCAAAGACCAAGTAGCAGCACCCAACTTACTCAGTGTATAGCAAAAAGGTCTTGGCGTTTTTGACTCCGAGTTGCGGAAGCTGATTATGTGCAAAGGGTGCCCATATGTTTGAAGTACCACAAGGCAAAAAAGAGAGGGCAACAAATTTTTGGGTTCTAACTCAGAGCAGCGTGCCCTCTGGGCAGAAACTCACATGCGAGAAGCCAAGAAATTCGTGACTGGTGGCACTACCATCTTGGTAAAATCCATCTCCAGATGGAGCTCTAGAGGCGCAAGCTGCTTCAGAAGGTGAGGGCCAATTGGGGTCGGAGGCTCGCATATCAGAAGCAAGGCAGAGGCTTGCAACACGCGTGAAACTCCGCCGAACTTATTCCTCGTGAGTGTTCCTCAAAGACTGAGGATACCCCCACTACAGTACAGAGAAGCCGACTGTAAACTGAGGCCCTTCGGAGGAAATCCATCTTGTTGGAGATACGTCTCCACGACCTTTGGTTGGTGCGAGATAGGAATGGGGTTGCGTAAATGACTATTAAAAATTTTGATTGAAGAGGGATTCAGACAATGGAGAAAAGATCTGACCGATTCCGTTTATTGCAGCCAGTTATCTGGAGAAGCCGTCCGTAACCCTTCAGCGACGGCAACTTTCATAGCATCCCTAGATTGCCTTGGGTACGGAAATTTTGGTCTATATGTACAGGTTTATTCTTTATTAGACCATGTCAAACTGTAAACGCGCATGCATCTGTAAGGCCCTGCCTTTATTCGTATTCTTTAGTGAGGGGTTGCACTCCTCGGTTTGACTCGGCCGTGTCACAGCAGAATCTGGTGTGTTGAGTTTACGCTACGCAGGACTGTCTTACGAATTACTGTGAGAGATGCACTTTCTTGCGAGTGGAAGAAATGACTGCGTGTTTGAGGCTACCCAGCCACTGTGCAGGCTCTTACACTCCAAGTGTTCCACGTGACCAGCTGCAGCGTAGCAGACCCAGGGGCTTCTTGAGCAAGCGCAACGTAAGCCAAAAAGATAATAGTTCTTCGACAATCTTTCCTTCGGTAATGCTTCCCGTTATTTGCGTTTTTCCCACTGCGCTGCCTATGACCCAACTGCCCCCTCCTTGGCTAGTGAAAGGGCAGCATCGCGGGACCGCAAACGCCTTCGAATGAAAGCCTGTGCCTAGATGGAAATAAAGGCACCAAGCACAAATGAACGGCAGCCAACGGTACCAGCCTTGGACGATCATCACAGCGAACAGGCTGATCCTTGTTTTGGGAAAGGCTTCCCCCAGAGTGGGTCGTCCCCAATATATCTTTTGTCTCGCATGAACTACCCTTTGCGTTGTTTGTTGCATGCGCAGCTTATCGTCATCTGTGCATGAATTTGCGTGAAAATTGCTGGATATACTGGGCGTGGGTGATCTTATCACTGACTCTACGGACGAATGTGGAGGGACTAGTGCGCATTTTACACCCGCGGTTAATATAGACTTCACTAGTTGCACTTGTATGTTTTGCTATAAACGCTGCTTTTTGCCTATTTAGTCTTCCTCGTAGGATGACTCTCCTTTGCAAAGCTGTGCAAACCCAATATGAGGGCTGGCCATCTTTCCGACGCACTAGAAAATGTCATTAAACGTTGATTAAATGTATAAAGAGTGCAGTGATTGCAGTCTAAATGCGCAAAATGAGGCTCGCCTTCCTACTAGATGAGATAGCACTGAACTTATTAAAGTGAGCCTGATGAAACTTAGGTAACTAAATTCCAACAAGGAATGAAGTCGACGCCAAGCAGTTACGTTTCTTGCACAAGGCTGCTGTATATGCTATCGCGAGCTTTAAATGCTGATCAACCCACATTGAAACCCATCGCGGTGCCTCACCAAATCCGCTTATGGACCAGTCAATCGAATCGGGAGTACCCCAGTTATTGATTGATCAAGTCTCAACAATCTATACTTTCCTCGTCGTCGCTCATACTGCCAGAAATCCGAAGTTATCCTCCTTTTATAGAATGCATGGTGCCGCTCAACATCGACCGTGACGAAACTACAGAGAACACCCGGGAGGCTCGCAATCAAATGAAACGCACACACCGCACGCTGGTGGAGTATTCCCTGCTCTGTTATTTGAAGTTTTATTAGAGTGGCTTGCTCTCCTTCCTTGTGTAGCGCTGGGTGATACTTCAACCCCGCAATCCTCATCTTCCTACAGCCAGGAAAGAAACTGCTGCACAATCTTTTGGCAGCTGCTTTAACCTCTAGGGATTTGTTCTTCCTATATTATCATGCTTTAGAATGTGCGAAGGAGGGTGAAGATCAAACGAGGTGCGCCGGGCACTGGCTAGGGAGCTTTGTTGTTTGCCCTCTGGTAAGCGAGTTGGCTTACCATTTAGATCTCCCCGCAAATGAAGATGCCATCATACCACGCCACTATTCAAAATCTCCGTTGTCTATGGTGGTCAAGAGAAGCAACGAATTGCGCTCGAACTCTCCCCACTAGACGTCAGTAAAGCCATTATGGAAGCAGCCACCTGGAGGACAGCGAAGGCCGCAAGACAGTCTTATGTGATGGGCACGTGTGACAGAAAACGAGCTCTTTTTGGACTGGCCAAGAAATAGGAAACCTGAGTACGTCAATAACGACTGCTTGAGAAACCCTCAGAGGCAACTACATGGTCTCCTTGATTCGCCGGCACCGAATGCAAGCATCGGCATGAACAACAGAATTTATTTATGAGCTGTCTGCAGTCGCGAGAGTGAGTCGCCTTGTCAAAAGTCAGATGAAGTTCTACACCCTATTCCTACGTGCTTTTCTGTACCGTTTGCCTGTTTGGCAGTGATCTGAGCACATCCCTTCCCCTTTGACTGGCGCGCTTGTTCAGCGGAATGCATTCTCATTTGTGTCTCACTTTGGGGTTTGGTTCCCACTTGGTGCTGGCGTGCCTTTCTGCATTTCCCATACTATGCTGCTGCGTGTCAATCTTTTATTTTGTCTAAGGTTGGGCCGCCCCCACAAATCGAAGGCTTATACCCCGCGTTGGCTACTGTGATGTTTCCAGGTGACGAGTGGACTACGCCTTTGCCCCGGCATCAGTCAGCCACATGAGGTGTGCAACCGCAGAACGATGTATGTGCAGCATGTGCAGCACTCCTGATTCCCTTCATTTTTTTCACAGTTGGTTTTGCAGTGTTCTAATTGCCAGCCTGTCTAGGCCTTCTTGTCCTGCTTTTTGCGTGGACGACTCGACAAACGAGAGCATGTGCTGGGAAGCATTTTGGGGAAAGGCAAAGGGGTGAGCTTAGCTTGGTTGAAAGTATATAGCCGCTTCTATGTTTCTTGTGTAGTGTGCCTAGTGAAAGGCAGGTAGACAATTTGGGTAGTACACCTGTCAAAGGCGACTGGGCGTGCTTTTGCGCGGGTTTGCCTTGCGGCAGTACTTTCAGCGATGTCCTGCCATCTCCCCACCAGCACCAGTACCATGTGCTGCTCTGCTCAGAACGCATGAAGGCTTGAAGAGATATTAATAACCATCTGGAAAACTATTGTCTTAAGCATTTCGATGCTGGTGCTAATGTTTTTACCTGTGAAGGGTCATATTTTCCTCACGCATGGAATATCATTCCTCTTACCTTCTTCGCCCATTTCTGCGAAGGAAACATCGTCCACAAGTAAAACTTGTTTTTGGAGTACTCAATAAAACGCACACTGTGCATGCTGTCTTCTCGACACTGTCGATGAAATATTAGGTTGATTGGTCAGTATTGCGGATCAAGCAGGTTAACATGCCAGGCGCCACTGCCGGCGCTAAAGCCCAGACTCAGGCATCTTACATGTTCTCATATATCTGACAACCTCTCCAAGTTTGTCCAAGAGCTCAAGCACGCCACGTGGGTCATGAAAAACTTGCGCTGTGCCAGTTCAGTGCAAAGCTAGTTCCTCCTGCCTCGCAATAGCTCCTACCCCTTGTTTGGGCGGTAGTTTATGAGTGCACCCATTTTGCGTGCAAATAAATAGGCGAATTTGGGAAAGCCCGGCAGGCATATGGGCAAGCAAGCTAATTTCGACAAACGATCTCCTTAACTTTGTGCAGTAGCGCCTGCTACGGAAGTAGAAATATAGTGGCAGGACTCTGCCACTATCATACTAAAAACACGCACAAAACAGCCGGTGTGCCAAAAAAAGTGCGGAGCGAACCGAAACTTGGTTATTCCACCAACAGACGACCACCTCAGTTTGAATGAGTGCAGTTATTGAAACATCAGGCAAGGCATTTGAAGATAGAGCATGACCATATACAGCGGCTGGCACCGTGCCCTGACTAGTGGGAACAAAAGGCGGCAGAAACCGCATTTATGGCCACTGAACGAATCATATGCAATGTAGGGCCAAAGGCATTAAGGACCTCTCTAGATGCCGACTGCAAATGAGCTCAAGTGAGCTAAGCCTCGCCCATCCCATAAGCCAGTTACCGCTGTCCAGTTAGCTGGCGCCTTGAGCTCTAGCTGCAAGAGACGCCTCATCCGCAGTGTCTAGGCTTTAGATATTAAGGCTCCTTTGACGAGCACTTGAGTAAGTCGTGGCCAAGCTAATCAGCGCCTAAGAAAGGCCCCTTTCGAATGCGCATCATTCTAGTCTTCAGCTTAGCCCTTCCTGACTCCGGGTCAATATATAATAACGATAGCGTCCTCTACGGTAAGCTGTAAAGTCTAGGGTTCGTAGATAGTTCAGCCCACCAGCAACACGGTTCCTTGGCAGGTGAAGACCGTGGCGCTCTCTAACAGGGTAAAAGGGTTCAAGAAAAGATGTCGCAAAATACTAACGGCATCCCCTCCAGTCTCCAGGCGTAATAGGCACAGCTTTCCAGGGGCCCGGCGCTGGTGTGGAAAGCAGGCGCCCTCTGCCGCAGTGTCCCTTGCTTCCATTAGTAGTTCAACGCAATTTCACGTACAAGTGCAACCAATCTCCCCACGGGGGCGTGCAGTAACACTGAATAGAACGGTAAAAGACCTTTTTGGCTCCCAGTGCCAAGCTTGGAAGCGGGCTGAAATACGTGTATTATGATCAAAAAGATAATGCTACACCGACGCCGCAAGGTTAATTATGAGGATACGAGTGAGCTTCTCAAATTTGGCAAACGAATGCCAACGAGTTTCAGTAGTGTCAGTCTGCTGTGACGTGTAGACTCAAGCGCACCGCGAGACTTTGTTACTCAAGTTCGTAGGCGGTTTTTCCGTTTTGCGATAATTCCCGCATACAATCCAACGACTTCAGGATTTGTACGAAATCTGGACAATATTACTTGACTCCTAAACAAATACATGGGTAGACCTGCGTCACGAAAGTGCAGGAGTTTTCCCAGTTTAATCAGGACAACTGTACCCAGTTAATCTGCAGGCTGAATTCATTCGGCTGCTTTTCGGTGAATCCCACGTGGGAAACGGTAGGAGTGTTGTGCAGGTACTATCATAGGCCGGCCATGCACTTATTGTGTCGAAAGATGAAGGGGAAATAAGCAGGCAAAGGTGAAACAAGCGCAGCTACTAAGTAGCATTTCAGCTGTGCTGTGTGCTAACTTAATGCGGGTGAAACTCTCCGGGGCTGCATGGGTCGTGTATTTAGTGAATATCACGTTTAAAGATGTCTACCAATTATCCAGGAGTTCAGTGCGGCAGATCACATTGCCTTAAATCCTTTGCCTTTTGCATTTGAAGTCAGATACAGTATGCATCTAAAGCAGGATCTGGTCTGCAGCAACTGCGGCGCTCTTTACCAGCTGGAACTGTGCTGAACTGCAGCCTTTTCCCGCCGCATTTCCATCCATTGAAACGAAGGAAGCTTCTCATTAGAAAAAATGTGTCTCCTGGTGAAAGTTTCATGAGTATCAGTGCATATAGCCGGCCAGCTTCTCATGCTGCATAAATAACTGACTCACAGGTCGTGAGTAACGTGTCTTACAAGGTCTCCAACAATTTGACCATGCGGTCCACACGGAGATATGGTTCCCAAAAATCATTAGAAGACTGATTCTCCCCTGCATCCAACTCCCTTTTGTTCGCTTCAACACTTTTTTGAGGGTCCACATCAGGTCACCCAAGGTAAAAATAGTGCCCAACGTCGGCACGGAAAATTTCAGGGTACCGAATCAAGTCACATAAGCTTCAGTAGGCGCTTAGAACCCACCAGTGCAGAATATCAACATGAAAAATCCAAAGGCGCCTAATCAAGCCTTTTAAGCAGCTGTAAGGCCCTTTTCCTTGGCCTTGAACCGGCGTCCTCCCTGTTTCCCACGAGGCTGTGGCGACGTTGCACTTGTGAAGCCACCTGCGCAGCGCTTCAGAAGCATTGCCCTTGAGTTTCTCATGGTCAGAAAATTATCAGAGCATATTTCCTCTGTTTATTTCGTCGTCCAGCATCAGTTTCGTTGCTGTGCGCACTCCCCTTTGTCCAGCTTAAAATGAACTGCCAGGAGCCTGTTGTCAACTGGCAGCACGGATAGTCGGACGTATACTCGGCAGGTTTGAGGTCTTTGTTCAATCGGCAACAGGACTGGAACCCATTACGAGCAGAACTAGCTCTACACTTAGTAATCTAGTTGTCATGACAGTTTTTGAGAAGCCAGATTTTCCCACAACACTCCCCTAAGCCACGCCAAGCCACAAAATGGAGAAGCATACCTCTTGTTCTGCCAAGGGCGACGGCAATCAGCCTCGAATCATCCCACAGGACACAACGAATGAGCGAATAAAACGCCTGGAGAGCAATCTGGATACTGGGGATAAATGCGAGTTTGTTGGATATGGTCGAGCGGTGACTGGAGACGATGGGGCATTGTATGGGCCTTTTCGGCTTAAGGACGGCCTCTTTTTTTCATTGAGTCCAGTCGTTGTCGACAAAGAATTCTTAACATCAAACAAAATTTCCCATATTATGGCTATTGATGAGGGCCTTCCACAACCATCTGAAGACTCCCCAGCAAATGTGGTGTCAGATGAGTCAACGCTGATGTCCCCAACCCGCCACCTCAAACTTCACTGGCAACAGGGGGAGAAGTTTAGCGAGTCGGTAGGGCTGTTGTGTAGGCACTCCATTGCTTTAATGCTTCACAGAGTTTCTATTAACTGCGCAGTTACGCTCGCAACATTCATGTGTTTTCGGCTCCGCTCAAGCACATATTCAAGGCGCTTGCCTTCCCGAGACGATTTAGATTGTTCTTGCTGTTCATGCAGGCCATAGATAAGGAAAAACTAAAGGACCTAGCAGCAGCTGTTGCATTCATCGACGACGCAGTAGAACAGGGAGGGAGCTGCTTGTTGCACTCCTCCGAGGATCTTACCTTAGCAGCTGTGCCTGCCATTGTATACTTCGTTGTGAAGCAAGTCAAGCATGTCACCCAGATTGAGCATTTGGTTATAATCCTCGTTGCATCGCTTCGAGGTTGGAGAACCGTGTCGTGTTACTAGTCTTACAGTTATTACATGTCCCTAAAAAAATGGCGCACGCCCTTTCCGTTGGCTGGACAAATCGTGGAGTCGCATGATTCCAACCAGCTCTCCCATTTGAGTCGCAGTATGTAATTGCAATATAGTATTGCATGCATTTTATCCAGGAGGCGAGATATTTCACTATGTGCACCACAGAATGCGTGCAGGTTTGGGTGGACTTCGGATCGCTGCATTAAGTTCCTGTCAAGCAGAACGCCGCCACTGCGTGTGCAACCAGGTGCATTGGTACTACTGAGATCGGCAGAAAAACAGCGTTTGGTGTTGCAGACACTATCTGGAAGTGAGCTACCAAAACCTACTCCTTTAGGCAACAGTTGCTAGTTGAGATAGCTAATGGCCCTATTCGGAGGGGCAGCCCCATCAATACGCGGACCAAAATCCGATCGCACCTTCCTACATAGGAATTCTCCTCCTTCATACCAGCATCTCCATCGAAAACCCTATATGCAAAGCACTGTTCATGCCGACTCCTCTAGCGATGCTGTAAACGCCGTGAGGCCAGGCAAAGAGCCACCTTGATTCCACTGCTGCTGCTTGCAAGAACTAGCCAGTGAAACTGGCAAACACTAAGCAAAGCCAGGAAAAATGAATGTGGCTTCTTGCAGCATCCCCAGCAACAGAAGCGGAGTGCTTACTCCTCCACAACACTATTATCAACGCGAGCCTGCGCAGCATGGGATTTCCGACCACACATACAGGTGCTGCGTACGAAACCAGAAGGCCGATTTCGTCGCCATCTACCGTTAGAGAAAGAAACGCTTACTGCATTCCACTCCAGGAAGTAATTCGTAGTATTTCACCAGTAGGCTACCTCTTGTTGTGCTCAGTGCGAAGGGCAAGGCGCGCACAACGAATTCTGCAGTGGTTTGACTCAGTAAATGTAAAAATACCTCGACAGCACGGCAAACCTTTGTGTACGGCCAAGAGTAGGGCGGACAAGCATCAAGATGGATTTTCACAAGTAGGAGGTCTGCGACGATGTGGCCAAGCTCCTAAGCCAATTCTTAAGAAGAGCCAACCCTCGCCCGTTTCGATTAATGGTTCAGTACGCTCCGCGAACATGCTACTGGGAAACCCTCAGACTGCAATGCACACACAAATGGAGAGGAACCGCCACTTATCGAGCGATTTCCCGGGGTATTCATTATTCAGTAGCCTACACTGAACGGACAGATGTGGTGAATAAAGCATACAACTACTTGTTTTCTTAGCCAGTGCCTTGCGTTCCCCGCCTGAGTTGGAGCATTCACAACGCACCTTTTCGTCTGTGCCATTCAACTTCGAATGACTTGCATTAAAGCCAACATGTAACAGTGCCGCCAGCTTGTATGCAGGAGGCGGAAACACTTAAACGGTAAGGGTCACTATAGCTTCCCTCTCTTGATAGCTGTTTTTCAAGTAGACAATGCTCTGCGGAACTGTAGGTAGTGGCGGAGAGACCCTTGAAGCACGAGGAATCCGATTCAAGAGTATGTCCTGTCACAAGAGCCGTTTCTTCAGTCTCAGCTCATACGCATGCCCTTGAGGGGCTTCCTGGAAGTGGTACAAGTAAAACTGCTTGTGAACCCGACGCCTCTTTGGAAACGGTTCATATATGTCCCGTCGACGCTTCTATCACCGTTTCTGGTCGTTCAAGCACCGCAGCACTGGCCTTGCCGTGCGTTTCCTCCTGGGATATGAAGCATTTTACAAGCACTACGCACAAGCCATGGAACTTTCAAAGTCTCTCTGAACAGACTGGTAAGTTTCCTTGAAGTAATTCTGCAGGGTAGTTGTGAGAAGTGTTTTTTATGCAAGTGGTTTACAGTGTAATCCAGCTGCTCATTTATAATTTTGCCAACCAGCAGATAAAGCATTTGAGCAGTTTTGCACAATGTGGTCTGCTGCCTGTTTCTGCCTTGTTAATGCTGTACTACCCCGTGTTGTTGCGTGCATAGTTGCCAGCAGCATCGGGTTGTCAAGAGATGGCTCATTAACTGCTGAGGAGCCACCACCGTCGTACGCAGCCGGCAGAAGCCTAACGGCTCCCAGTGAAATCTCACGTACTCAGCCCTCTAGATGTAGATTGATGCACCAATCGATGCCATTTCAATACGGAAACGGAGGCTGTGCGACGGAAGGCAGCGAACGCGCGTACAGACCAACGCAAGTTCTGCGAGAACGCAGGATAAGCATGACTTCACAACATTATGCATAACTATGCTACCTGCCCAGCGTCATCTATTTTTGCAGAGGCCACTGTTGCATCCTTATGCCGCAGTCTAGTCGCCTGGATTGTACCCTTTTCAGGAAGGCCTCTGCTGGAGCGCGAGACCCAGCAATCCGTTTCCATGTCAAGCGTTCCGGGCAAATGATATATTGCTCACATAGTGCCGAACTTTAGCGGAAAGTTCATACTGCATGCAGTGGAGACTTGCTAGATGCTCTGGGTAGCAAGCGCTATAGACGGAAAAGTGAAGGTATCATCGCTCATCTGATCCTCAGCTTTTTCCGATGGAAATGCATTTTGCCATCACTGTCATCTGCAGGGGGCCAATACATTCAATTCAAGTATGCAAGCCGCCAGACGCATTTAAACCGCCTTCACTAATTTGTTGAAGGATACAGAGCAGCATATGTTTATTTTTAATAGTTCATATGTGATGTACCGTTAAGTATGTCGACCGTGCCGGCACTCCAAGAAGAGTGGTTCAATGCATCATTCAAACTATGGCGACGGTCTATCATCTACTCGGGTAAAAAACAATTGACGAGTAGAACGCCGAAATCATTTCTATTCCTGCGTGTCAGTCGGATATGTCGCAAGCGAACACGGAATAGTTGTGCCCAAAGCGGATAGCCAAGTGTTATTTTTGCATATCTAATAGATTGGCCTAGTTTGTCTTTCTACCAATTGTAGATAACGGTCTTTCTCAGAATGACAGGTAGGGTGCATAAGCATCTCTAATCATTCTGCTCAAGTGTAACCACGAGGGCCATGTGAGTACATTCAGATACTCTGTGGCTTTATGAAAGAGTATAGTACATTTGCGTCGGAGTGCGTCACCAGTAGCGCTACTCAAGGCAGTGGGTAGAGATCATTAGTAATAATCATTAGTAATACGCATATGATTACTCGAGGGCGAGGAAGATCAACTGTTACCGTTATTCTGCACTTCCCATGGGATCTACATGCGGTATATGCAGTTGTCGCGTATGCAAGGTAGCTTCTGAGGACTAAGTAAGTTTCAACAGTTCTACTACATGCGTCAAAACCGCTGTTGGCATGGTTGAATGTTGCGGTGCCTTGCAGAAGCAGTGGCAGCAAGCTGCGTTAGAATGCATGACGGGCAGCTTCCCCTCTTGGCATACTCAGGTCCCTGTGCCCCTATGCCCAGGACGCCTTCAGACTGGAACAAAAGTCAGCTGCTTTGGTGGGGGGATCCCTTCTAAAGCTTCTTGAGTCTCTTACAGCTCACGACGATCATCAGCTAAGCTCGAAGACTCTAATTTGGTTGTACCAGACGATTGAGGGGAGAAGCAGACTGCGAGCATCTCTCCCACAGTTGAGCCGCTTGCAATAAAAAAGCAGTTTAGTTTTGAATACGCACAACCGGATATAACGGGGAAAAGTTGCGCCATATCCCCCACAATCGCTCTTGGAACTTCAGCTTCTTCCCTATTTGAATGATGCGAAGCATCAGGATCTCTAGCTGTAGTGAACAATGCCCTCAGGTGCCACTCCTAATCGGTCCTATTTGCACCTATTTAGGAGCGCAGTCCGTAATTACAATGAACTCTCTGGGATCCTTTCGGATCGACGCCTCGACTCCTACGCCAGCCAGCCCCACACCCTGGCTAGCGGGCGAGCACACTTAGCGTGATGGCTCCATTTTCTATCTAAATGACTTGACTTGCCTGTAGTCATATATTATTTGTACCATCGCTGCAGGATAGATCTCTACAGGCCCAATTTGTCAACCATTGTAGTTCTTATGCGCTACAGTACCCCTTTTGGCAGATACCCAACAGCTTGGCGTCACATCGCATTGGAAACAGGGCAGTATCAGCAACCCTTCCAGGCATAAATTTGCGGAGTGACTAATTCAAGAATAATGTCATGCACTTGCTGAGAGTCTGACTGTCACTGGCGGTGCTACGCGGTGTGGTAGTGGAGGCATTATTTTCTTCACTACCCAGCTGCCGCTGCTATTGGCAGCTTGCTTATCAGAAGGGGATGCATCACAATATCGAAGCAAGGCCCCGCCTTTCCGGAGAATCTGCAAACTCTACTATGGAAGCGCTATGCATGCGCACAAGCCCTGGTAAATAAGATGTGCCGTCGATACGTGAGCTGGGTATGAACCGGGTTTTGCGGCTTACCCCAGCGCAAAACCGGCGCTGCCTTGCTTCATGCTTGAGGACAGCCAAACTCACGACGTTGCCAAACACCTTACAGGAAGTCCCAATGAAAATGAACTTCAAAATGGCAGGCGGCTGATACTGAAGTATTTCAGTCCAACATGTGGGCTTGTGGGGCTTGGCTTTGATTTAGCAGTGCAGTGATGCTCCAAAAACATATGGATCGCGATTTTACCTGCTACTCGGCCATTGTTGGCACAATCAGATAGATCTGACGTTCCATTTCCCAACAGAACGAACCAAGCGTACGTGTGATCCTGCATTCCCACAAGTGTCGACCTCGGTTTCGCGCCAATGGTCCAACCTGCATCACATCCAATTGGGCGCGTGGAGCCGTGCGATAAATGCACAAAAAGATTGCTTGAGTGTTTCGCCTGCTGCAACCACCACTCTGATCCTACAGCGCGTATTGAGAAGGGTATGCTGGCAGCTTGCTAACTGCCGAATGTCAGACACTAGATTGCGTTATTGGCCATCAGTGTTTATTTCCTGACGCCTCACTCTTCGACTAAAAATTGAGTACACTGATAAGGGCAACGGCGGCTCATGCCGTAGCAACGCCAGCCTAGTTGTAGATGTTGGTAGTCTTCCACAGCAGTGCCAAATTAGCTAGTTTGCCAGGTTAGTTCATTACCATTTAGATTGCATTTTCCCTACTCGCTGTTTATCCCCATATTTGTTAGACAGCATTAGATTTGTTGAGAGCAGGCTGAAGGCGACAATCGCCAGAAAAGTCGGGTATATGTATTGCCTCGCGCCCGCATTCAACTTCGTGCCTGACCCACGGGCGCCGTAGGGGTGAACTTCTCGGCTCCAGTAATAGCCAACCAACTTACGCTGGTGGTCTCTATGTTCCAGCGCTCATGTAGCTGCTGCTGAAAGGCGTGGGGCACAAAGCTACCAACGTATTAAAACCGTATACTGTGGCTTGCCTACACTTCATGCGAAAGGCTAGGAACTGAAGAAAAGGAAGCGGGGATTTTTTCTCGTACACTGTATTTGGAACGTAAGCTTTTGAACTACGCAGGAGTCGTGAGTTTCCCAAGCTGCCTGCCAGAATCCACTGGATAGCTCACGGAGATGCTTCAGGCTTCTCTGTTGAATGGGTACTCGGATAGAAGGAGGAACCCCCAATTCGCGCGAGCTATTATGTGTGCTGGAACATTTGTGGACCGGATACTGCTTGGGGAAGCCGCCCGAGGGGAACTCAGCAGCTGCGGGAGTCCGATGACGATAATACTGCTCAGCTGTGCTTGCCCAAGGCCCCATCCATGGATTAGCTGATGGCAGCAAATGGGAACATGTTATTGTTGGAGCTGGTGCGGCTGCTCCAAAGCATTCAAGCAAGGCTGTTCCAATGCGCTTTGCATAAAACGCACATAGGAGCGGAACATGCAGTAAAACTGCGGGCTCCAGCAGGGCGTTAGCCGCCCCTGGCCTACCACGCTATTTTAGGACTGTCCGCGAGGTGATTACTTCGGGATACAAAGAAAACAAGGCAAAACTTGCAATCCAAGCAGCTCTTGGATTGGCAGCTTTGCCCGCTGAGCAGAACTGCAAGGGTGCATTTAATTTTTAGGGCGTGTCAGGGAATGACAAACGCTCTTCCTCCCCCACAGTAACATATTATGCCACATTTGCACTGATTATAGTATGTCTGATGGTGGAAAAGTTTGGCAATGCTTTGTGGGTGGCATTTGCGACGCCCATTGCCTGTGTACGTTGGAGAATCGTTGCGGGCCTCCTACGGAGGAAATACAGTTGTGGACTCCTTATTTTAAGCAGAATTGGAGTTTTGCCGATTGAGTGGTCTGGTAAACTCACATGAAATTGTTTCGCCTCTTAAGCTTCAACTTGATGTGTGAAGGAGGTGTACGCTTGCTCCCAAAAAAATGCAGAAAGTTTTGGCAGAAACTGCTTACAGTACTTTGCTTACATTGGCTCAAGGATTGCTTCGAAATATTAATCAATAGCTGGGTACCTAGCTTGGCCGTCTGAGGAAACTCGTTGAGAAAGGTTTTATCTTTAGAGGTGGATGTTGAGAACCTAGTCCTTGTAAAGGCTCCATTAATCCTTGAGGAACAGTTTACAGCATATGGAACACTTCTCACCTGGCTTTCAAAGGTGGGGTCCCAACAACAGGGCTTTCGATGCGTACGTGAGTACTCGAGGGGCGCTATCGCCCAGTATACTGTGGATGGTTCTCCAAAACGCGAAGGTCAAGATCAAAGCTGACAGAGATCAGTCACCCCAGACTGGGAAGACTTTATCTCAGCCTTCCAAATGGGTCGCCAGAAGCACGCACTTATTTGGCGTGGTAGTCTTCCATTCAAAGCAGACAAGGCTGTACAAGCAATCTCTACATAGAAAACGCGGAAAACGCACTGCTCATTTGAAACGGTTGTAAGCGTCGTGGCTACCCCCCAAAAGGATTGTTCATTCCTTAAGCTATCCAGACCCAATGGTATATTCAATGGATGGTTGGTGCGTATTGTTCAACTTTTTGGAGAAAAGCTGAGCTTTATGCCGGTCTCGCTTGCAAAGAGTGTTATCGGGTTTCAGACTAGGCTTAGCTGTAAAAGCGCCAGCTGAAAAGAATATTTATAGAATTGGAAAGAACAACAGCTTCCATCTAGGAGGGCTTCCTCAACGGAATTTTTCATTACATAGACCTGGGAGTAGTCAGCTTCTTGATAACCATCGTCGACTTTTAGGCAAAACCTGTTTTTTTTTCATGTTCCTTCTGGTAACGGATGCAAAACAAGTATTACAAATCATAGCTCTATTCCTAACTTCATAATGTTGAAGCATGTTAGGCGGAATTCCGTTTTTGCCACCAGGACTACGGCACGTACTTCCCCGAATATCATACGCTAAGATACGACAGTAAGCCACGTCGGAAAATGGCCGTGTCACCGCTTAAACATACCCACAGCTAGTCCAAAATGTAACGCAGCTCCACAAGTAAGTGGCCTTTTCCTTGCGAGGAAACGGCATGAGTACTTTAAAGATTGTTCAGACTAGCAGGACGGGGTTTGACGCATCACATGACCAGTTCAAGCCTGATCACTCCACGTCGCTTCAGCTTATATCTTGGCGTTTTGCGCACCCGAGGCTGGTAGCCTCCCCGACCGGGAAGGAGTTCTTGATGTAATTCCAGGCTTAATAGTCAAGGAGACAACATGCAAGCAAAGGCTTACAAGTGGCCGGAGTCTGGCCGCCAGCAATCCACAAGGTGAATTACCCGGCAGGACTATTTGAAGTGCTTCGACTTCTCGCCTACCTGTGCTTCAAAAGGTAAACGTGAAGGGTTTCATGCATGAGGAGATCTAGCAGAGCTGTGAAATGAAATGCCTTTTAATCCCACACCGAATTTAGACTGATCCAAACGCAGATAAGGCCAGTGATGCTGACGCGTACCCTGCCGTTTTAGTGGAGCAGGGAATGTTCTGGAATTATTGGATGGCTTGAGCGCAAGTTGACGCTAGAGGACGCCTCCATATCCAAGCTAGCAACTAGCAGGAGTGATAGACAACAGCTATTCCTTTCTTGTTCGGCTAAGGGGGGCTACTAGAGTGTGGTTCCCGTTTACATATGCACCGATCGGTAGAGTTGATACCCTTATTTAATCTCAAAAAGCTTCTGGAGTGGGCAACAGCAAGATAGAGAGTCTACACTTGCTAAACTGTTGTGCTCGAGTAGTGCGATTCACAACTATCGTTTCGTAATACGCTGGGTGATACGAATGCCCATGTCCCCTTAGGAATCTGGGAAGGCATCTGTCTTCCAGCCCCAGAGAGCATGCATCTGCAGGGGCAGCCCCGTGCTTCATTCTATGTGGAAAATCAACGTTTGTAAATCCAAAACAGTAAAGTAATTTTTTTTTGAGGGCTGCTTTTGTTACGCCACACTTTTTTAGTGTTGCCCAGCTGAATTTTCGTTACCCTCTGGAGAAGCGCTACCAATATGTTCACGACTGCTCATGTATAGGTAGTTCTTGATACTGGGGCTGTGTCTCTACCATGGGATGCATCGGCGACAAACAACCGCCGCGCCGCAATGTTTGCCTCTATTGGCATGAAAAACTCTGGTTACTGCTTGACGGCCTGCAACTGCTGGCCATCTTACTTTCAGCTCTACAGCCTTTTCTCCCGTATGGGTGGAATATATGGACCAGGGGCTTTGCGTTGTTTCTCGTAGACGTGCCGACATTCCTGCGCCCTCTGTCAACAACAAATGAGCTTGGTCCCTATCCCCTTAATGCACCTGGGCGAGCTTTCGTGCTTTTGCTGTTGTTATTAATAGCCGCCGTGCCTACTGCCACATGGCCGAGAGTTGTTTATGCCTACGAGTTTCATGAGCGGCAGCGAGAGTTGGATAAGATTAAAAGAGAGCAAGAACTACAGAGGCTTCGACGACCTTCGCAAGCTCGGCCCTCGGTCACAGCCATGCTAGCGTGCTCGTTACAAACGAGCTCGCCAACGATTCTCACGCGGTGCAAGACTGTAGCCCGTAAAATAGGTTCCCAAGCTGCTCTTGTTTTCTATGACATTTTAGGTGTGGCTACAAAACTGGCAGCTGCGATATCGCTTTTTTTCCTGCCCGCCTGCCTGGCAATAGAGCTACCGTTAATTTTCTGCAGTGACCAGGCTGATTGTTGCGCATCGACCGGTCTGCTGACAGTCAGATTAGTATGCTTCGTAGGTGTGTCAACCATTTTTTTACGAGGTGTGTTCGAGCTGTTTAACGATGTGAGAAAGGCCACAGTAGCGCGACAAGGCCGACAGCAGGAGGAATACATCCAGCAGAGGGAACTAGAGTATCTCCTCTACATAAACAGTGAATGGATGGAAAACAAGGTTTGGCTTGTTTCCTCCTTTAAAGGCGGAAGCTTCCGAAGCTATTTTAGGATATGGTTGCTCTTCCTGAAGGCTGCACTAATCACATCCTCGTCCGTTTTAGGTCAGCGCAGTTCACTCCCACCTACCGGTCTTGGGTGGCTTGCGAGCTTGGGAGGCAAGGCATCAGCGACGCTAGAGATACAAGGGCCAACCGGTTCCCTTGGAGAAGCAATCCTGCAGGACCCACTAGGGGAGCCTGCAAGAGCGGCAACGGCGGCGATATTAATGTTGCTTTTTTCACTTTTGGCCATCTGGCGACCACCATTCCGGTGCGGCAGCAGCAACTGCGCTCATCTAGTTGTGTTCTTTCATTTAATCGGCGTTACTGGCATCGGGCTAGCTGCGGCAGGATCGGGAGCTAAGACGAATTCCTTCCTGTTGTATTCCAACCAGCATTTGCTTCTGGCTGTCGTTCATGTGTGCTCGTTGGCCCTACTCTTGTGCCTTTTTTTCTTTTGTTGGGTTTGGTGTTTTCTGCCAACCGAGAGCCCTGTCCTTCAGCAATACGAACTCATGATGGGCTATAACGCTAACGCTTGTAGCCGGAGCAGGCGCACTGCGGATGGTAGGAGGACATTTGCGTCGTTCTTCCACAACTTCTACCTCGTAGCAAAGCATTGGTTTAAACGGTCCTACATGGCAAAATGGACTGGAAATGACTGCGATAGCTGGACAAGCAGCGAAAGCGGAAGCACCCTCGAAGTAGGCGAAACAGAAATTAGAGAAAAAGACTATGGCCTACAACCATATCAGGCACCCTGGCCTACCAGACATGAGCACGCTCGCTTCTGGATTCGGGTTGCTCCCAGGCTCGTTGAGCAGCTTGTTACATCCAGTCTGCTGGTAAAGCGCTACGGAGTCGCAGAAAAACAACTTTTGCCTGTTCACCTGGCCAACGCGGCTTTTAGAGACCTAGAGGCTCTTGTCGTGCAGCACATAGGAGCTGTGGAAGAAAGAGATACAAGGAGGAGGAGTAGACGACAAAGCAGCAAAAAGTCGCTGCAGGAAGACAAACAAACGCTGGAGCAGTGGCTGCAAGAACTCAGGGCTCCCCCAGCAGCTGGGGGAGCAAACGATTCCCTGACTCCTCCGGATAAGAGTCTGAATGAATCACTGGCATTGAAAGATAACCACAGAGGGTCAAAAAATACGGGAGAGGAAGGAACGTTTGTCTTCGAACAGCAACGAAAAGGGACTCAGGAAAGCCTGTGGAGCGTGGACAGCGCAGCAGCAGCGGCAGCCGAGAGCGCTGCTGCTGCCACGCCTCAGGCCTTGGCCTTTAGGCACTTGGAGAGGGCAGCACATCTTTCAAAACAGTTTGGCCATGTCAAGCTGGAGGATTTGCAGCATCTGAAGAGAATCACTAAGGCGCTCGAGTGGACTGTGGCTGAGGTATTTGAAAAGATGTCAGGTGAGACACAAGTAGTGAAGGAAATAGCATTTCAACGCCACCTGTTTTACAGCCGGAGAAGAAGGGAGCAGTAGATCCCGGGGTGGCGACACTATGTCCTTTTGCTTTTCATGATGCAGCAATCCGCGCGGCGGCTGCTGAGGAATCTATATGGCAAGATAGCGCAGCTCCACCAGCAGAAACCCAAAAGCTTCTGCGTGACTTTGCGCTGCATTTGAATAAGCGAAAGCGGCAGATGGCTCTACTGGAGCCCATTAAACAGAAAATCCTTCTGAAGCTGCTGGCTGTGAGGTTTCTCACTGACACTCCACAGCAAAGGGAGAAAAGGGAGAAGGAAAAAAGGAAACAGGTGGCGCAGCTTTTTGGAGAGGAAAGCAGCATCCTCTTTTTTGCACCTCAAACGTAGCAACTTACAAAGTGATTTTGAATTGCGGTGCTCACCGTTGAGCCCTTCAGTATGCACAAGCTGGCTGGCTGAAAGGTCAGTAGCAATAGGCGGCTCCTGTATATTTCGCCACCAGGGCCTTTAGCTCCGTAGCAGAATATAAAGTGCGCATGTGCTCTGAGGTTTCACCGTTACATCCGCCTCCGCTTTGTAGTCCTCAAGCAGCGAGCGTGCGGCGGTAGCTCAGCTTAACCAGCGCGTTTCTACCGCACCGCGAATTTTTCCAGTGTCGCTGTACTAGTAAATAGAACGGCCACGCATGGCTCAAGCACGCCACACTGCACTTCACGATGCTTGGTGGATGAACGCCTCTAGTAGGGGCAAGGAATGGGTTTCTTGCCGTGGACGGCCAGCTGGATGGCCTCTCTGGTAGGTTGGGGATGTTCCTTATTACCCCTTTAAGAACGTGAATAGCTGCTAACGTTGGCAGACTGGGCGATTTCTGGGTGGAGGGTTACCAACCGACCTGGCAGAAGTGACTGGAGACTAATTAGCAGTTCACGGATAGCCACAGACTGCATTGACTGACACGTAACCGTATCCGCGCAATTCGATCCTGAAGAACTGCGGTGGCTACGGCTTCACTTTCCTGTAGTTTCCGGCAGACCAGGCTTATACATGCTCTAAAGAAAATGCGCCCGATATTCGCGCCCCCGCTAAGGGAAGATTTCAAGATGATCTCTTGAGAAGGCGAATCTAGACTTGCGCAGCAGGTCTGCAGTTGGAGGCACCGCGTGCCCTGCCAGAAGCCGGTTTTCCTCTGGTGGAACTGTGACCTTCACCTGCTGAGTTTGATTATATGTTGCAAGAGGAAACCGATACGAAAGAGACCATCGTCGCATAGCTAATGCGTTTCGCTGGGGAAGGTACCAGCAGACCTGGAATTGGGTAGGAAGGCGACAGATTCACAAATGCCGGCTAACGGGGAAATACATAGCTTCCACCGTTCCCGTGTTTCACATATACTTTGTTCTGCTGAAAATGCCACTCCACTTTTTAGGCGCTACGGCAAAAATAATTTGTTGCTGGAGGTTGGCTTTCGGACTCTCTTGAAGCGTGCAGGGGCGCAGCGTGCTTGAAGATGGCTTAAAGGCTGGCTGCAGTAGTTGATTTGGCGCTTGCATAGTAGGATGGGGGCGCCCCCCCTTAGCAATTATATAAAGGGGCAATTTGGCTTGATTCTCTAAGAGAGTGTAGTGTGTCACTCGAGGGTCCCGTTGACCCAAAATGTTTAGGCTAGCCTAACAGATGGCTTTCGGGTAGATGTTTCAAAAATAAGGCAGAACTGACGGCTGGGTGGCTAATTGTGCCTGCTGGGAATTGTTTGCTGGCAATAGTCCGCATTCCAAGATATACATGGACTATCCGAGCAGCAGAATAGTTGTGGGTAGTTTAGCACCACGGGGTTTTGGTCAAGAGGAGCTCAGAGCTGCATGTGTCCCTAACAGCGTTCTCATTGGGGAGTGTGCACAGTTTACCTTGCCAACTTACCCGGCTGACTCTGGGCTCATGCAAGCTTATACACGCTGGTATTTCCTTAGGACTGAAACAGTATATGGTGGTGTATAGCGAAACTTAGAATTTGCATTGGTAGGCCGAGACCTACAAAGTGCCAGGTATACCGCATTATACCAGCCGCCTCCAGTCCTTGTGAATTTCTGATAGTCCAAGTGCCCAATTTTTCGCGATCAGGGCAGTCACCAAAGACAGTGCAGGAAAGCTAAGAAAAAGTAGATTGATGGGCGGCTCCATGGAGCTTTTTTGAATTAGCTATAACATTACACTTATTCATCAACTGTTTTGGAAATGCCAGCAGTTGGGTTCAAATTCCCCGAAACTGAATGCCCATCTTGCCGCGCCACACGCACGTGCACTATTCTAGACGCACGCTGATAGCGAAAATAGAAAGTAACAGGCGTCCTTTTCAAAAAGAATATTGCGTTTAGAGGATTTCCGGGATCGAATATTTTTTAGGGGGTGAAACACACGAATTTGCGTTCTATTTCAGGGAATGCGGCGCTTAAGTCTACTTACCAACATCGGGCATATGGCCGTTTTATATGGAGTACGAAGCATTTGATTCGTCAGGTATTGAGTTCGTGTGCTTCCGGTTGGTTCATTGCAGCGGCGGGTTAAGCGGCTAGTATTCCTGAGAGAGTCAGAAGAATGACTAGCTTTTCTAAAGGGGCTCACGCCTACTGGTGCTCGCAGCCTGATGTTCTCCGTTTAAGCCTAAACCTAGTCCTCCAGTAAGCTCTGCATCCGTAAGGAAGCAATTATGTGGCACAACGAAAGCTCATAAACAGGCTTCAAAGCTCATTTGCTGTCTGCACTAACTTCGGAATATCAGGATCATTTCTGCCTCTCAGCTAAATATCAGCCTCCAATGACTTCGAGCCAGCCTGTGTATTGCAAGACGACTTCCTGTTGAGATCTGTGTCGACAATACCTACTTATCAGGCTCTGTATAGCGGCCGAGACAGACGGGATGTTTTGGCGACTGAATCTGTGTTATTTCTTGCCCCGTGTCCCCCTGCTTTCAGGTTCTGAACTACAATATTGTTTTGCCATAAAACGTACCCGTGTCAGTCACAAGGCTTTCTTGGCTATAGTGGAGCGAGTTATGTTTGTGCTGACCGGCCAAAAGGCATAACTAGCTCCAGCGTGGATGTAGAACTCGGCTGTTTGACGTCACTGTGGAGATTCATTTGGCTTGGATAGGCTAGCATACGGTGAGCCTGTGCACGCAGCAATAAATGCAATGATGCGTTTGGTGCCTTACTCAGGTTAATCTATATTGCGACCACTGCAAAAACTTTTGGAAGCGCGCCTCCAGAAAACCGAGATAGCTGCTCTCTGTTAGGTGTGGAATGTCGTTAGAAACATAGCTGAATACAATTAAATTTCCAGAGCACTTCGTTTTATAATAACCACCTTTTTCGCTGCGCGATCGCAGTTGATTTCTCTTGTTAATCGCTAAGCTTGACGATATCCTTAGAAAAAATCATGGGTGAGAAGAGAGGTAAAGAGTTGGCGGGGTTCCGAGCATCAGCGGTATTGAACAGAAACCACCACGGGTGTAGTCAAACAGTAGCAATAGTTGGGCAAAATAAACCTTTTCGCCATATTGTTCCGCCGGCTCCTGGGCATCATAAGTTGTGTACCCTCTGCTGAAATCGCGAGTAGTCTGTTCATCAACTAGCTGGAGACCAACTGTCTCAGCCTAGCTGTGCAACGTTGCTACTGACACATGCAGCAAGCTACTCAAATCATATTTAGATATGCGGCGTTTTGGGATAACTGGTTTACCATTGAACCAACATGAACACATCAGGGCCCTGTTTGCGAGTGCGGGAATAAACATTTTGCGCATTCGGAAGAATTATTGATGCGCTATAGACAATTCTCGTGCACCGAAACGTGAGAGTTAGATAGGTAAAAAGCGCTAGAATTCAAAGCTGCCTTGGCTACAGCCTAAGATGTTCAGTATAAGCAGAGGAATTGTTTGACAGCCAACAAATAAGCCAACAACAAACCTAGTGCCTCAGTGTCTGCCGGATGCCTCCTGACGCATATCTAAATTTGCCTTCGTTCTAGTGGAAATTTGAAAATCTCCGATTGTGATTTACGCTCTGGGGGAAACAACAGGGCGGAACCACGTGGTAAGTGCTGAAGTCACGACAGCTTGCGTTCGCAATTAAAAGTGTCAACCAGCCTTACTGGAAGGAGACTCCGACAGAAGATATGCTGCGGAGGGAAAAGTTGTTCGAACGAATCGTTTTCAGCTATGAAGTATATGCTTTGCTGCAGCCCAACGCATCAGCACATGACTGCAATCTAGTCTGATAGCAATCGTATTAAAACTCTATTGAGTCTGCTCATGTTTCGTCGGGAAACCCGGGAATCCTGTAGGCTGAACAGCATGCCCTATCATCTCAGGAAGATATTCTAAAAGAATATTCCTTTAGGAAAAGCGTATCTACATGATTCTAGCTGCCCCATCACAAACACCACTCCAGATTTTGCTGCAATCTTATCCGTTGCACTCGCTAAGCGAAAAGATGTCTGGCCTGACATCATATAATAATGGTGGGTAGCGTGTTCAGTGGCCCTCGCCAGAAGCTTACCTGACTCTGCCCACAAACATCTGTCACGCAGCTGCGTTCCTAAAAAGCAAACGGGTCGGTGGGAAAATATTGTTGAATCCGACGATCTTTTCCACTGCAAGCTGAATGCCGTCCGTTCGTCGTATGATATCAATCCTTAGTAAAGCCAACAATAAGTGAGCACTAGTTCCAGCATAGTACCAAGGGGGACTAAATTTTTCGGTGGTGGATTACTGGCTTTGACTTCAGCCGTCCGGATACTTACTCTGGACAAGCCTTAAGAAACAACCGCAACCCGGTAAAATCGCCATCATGGGACAAACGTGTTTGCTCAGTGTGACAACCCTGCTTTTCAGTTTAGAATGACGCTAATGTCAGAGGTTGGCAGGATCACTAATGAATCAAAAACTATAGACTAGTTGGCCTGCCATGCGCTATTTCCTTTACAGTGACTCCAAGATACACTTTGCCATGGAAAATTTCACCACTGTAACAGGAAGTTCAAACAATGTATTTGTTGCTGAGAACCAGTAATCTTTTACTCTGCCGCGCTCTATCTTTCTTGAATTCGTGACGGATGCAAAGAGCACACTACCAATCCAGCTGTTGTTCTGGCCCAGGTTTTTGCTTTGTTGGCTAAACGTACAAAAAATGCCCATTAACGCCAGCTTACAGTTAACCTGTGCTTCAAGGAAGGTCATGCTTTTATGCTATAGTAGATAGAAAGTAGCGCTTGGCTATAGCGTTCGTACAAGGAACCAGCCGCCCCTTCTCAATGCACACCAGCCCAAACCTTTTCATGAGTCATGAATTATTCTTTTAATGTCGTCACTCCCCCAGAGCTTCTCCCCAAGCTGTATATGCAGCACCAACAAATCAAAACATCTGCCTTTTTCACTTGATGTGGGGCGGAAAACAGAATTTCTGATGGTTCACAGCTGCCAAGCAGTCATAAGTTTTCAGCCAAAGAGAGCTTTTAATATCGATGTACATTGTGACTGAAAAAAAGGCTACAGCTTCTCAGGTTCCCATCTCCCAGGTTCTCGTATCTAGTATCTTCCGCCTAGCGTCTCTGTTAGATTACCCGCAATTATGCCAAAAAAAGTGTGAGCCTGTCTCACCCTGAAAAGCAAAGGAAACGTCTGCAAAGGTCTCGGCACCACATTTTTCGGGCAGCTAAGCAACGCCTACCCGGCATCTTCTGTTCATGCAACCAGCTTACGGTGGTTTTCGCAAACCCCCTTTCATCTCTCTTTTAGAATGTCCGAAACAGACAAAAGACCTCGCCACGAAAACTCACATTCAGCGCAAATCCGGTGTGATCGACGGTAGTTTGAGACGTCTGGTTTACGCGTAGTCACCTATTCATCGCCGATGATTCTTAGCAGACACGTCGCTTCCCTCTATAACTCAGATCTGCACAAACTACGTCTATGGCCACTTGCTGGTAGAATACAATCAAACTAGAAATAGGTAGACGCATCAATACACAAGCATTCGCGTTCGCATTTAGCCGAAGCCAGCCTGAAACATAGTCTCTCCCTTCAACTTCCAGAGATCCACACAAACTTTTGAGTTCCCCAACATGATATGGAAGGCCACATAGGAAAGACACCATTACATCCTGAGGCCACATCAAAAACGCCCATGAGTGAGAGTGTGGCAAGCACCAGAGCGAGTCCTCCGTATTTCTTTGGGAGAACAAATAGTAATACGCAAATGGGAGGGCATCTATATGCTTCGTATTCCATGACCAAAGCGATAGATAAACCCAGGTTACGGCTGCTTTCTCCCCGCTTGCTTTCCATGCCTCCCTAGGTAGACACCCCATTTTTTATAGGCATGCTAGATTTAGAATGTGAAAGACCGATTATTATTTTAGGCCAGTCAGCCCGTAGTTCACATGCTGGATACCGCAGTAAACTGAGATAATGCAGTGTGAACTGGTAACCTATGCAAAGAATCCACCTTTGCAGAAGTGGATTCTTAGCATTGGTGATTGGACTTTGTGTAGCCGGTCCACTTTTCTAAGGCTCTTCGGCGTCTAGACTAATCTCATTTCAACCTTATTTGGGCTCAAGGCAAGGCGACTTGATTTGACGAACCCATGCCGGCAGGCTTACACCACGGAGAGAGACCAATCCCAGCGCGGACTTCAACAGCCTAAAACGGTCACGTAGACTAGCTTTGCAACAGAAGGCAGTGCTGCAGGGCTATCTGGAATTCCCGGAAAGTTGGGCTTTGCACCGGAAAACCAGACCGTGAGCTGCAGCTGAAACACGGCCTCGCTAAGCAAACCACATGACATACTAGGCCAGTTAATTCATTTAAACCGAGCAGCGCATGGGTCATCAGGCCCCAACACTGGCCCCTCTGGACTACAAATACCACCAGTACTGCAGTGCGCTGCAAATGCTTGATCCCCGCCTTGCTCTCTACTTACTACCGGGCTCCGTAATGCTGCGAATGCCTGACCCCTCAGTCATAGCTGGTGTTATATGGCTCTTATTTGCATGCATTAGACGAACCTGTTTTCGTTTTCTGGCACTTTTCTCATGCCTTGAACATGATGGTGCCCTTAGTGCCATCGTGCAGGCCCTGCACAGCTAGATTGTGTTGAAATTCGTTTTCCGCATCTTCATTGCCGCCCTTTCTCGGTGCTCACCCCTCCCCCATATCAAGTGGTGTCTTGCTCGCAATCTTCCTCGCTACTCAAGGCACAACTTCACAGCTACTTCTGGAGTTGAAGTCTTGAAGGTACGAAAGGACCACGCTAGACGTCACCTGGATTAGCAAGTCAGCGCGAGTTTCTATTTGAGACTAGAAGGAATGCTTGCCCCTGCTAGCTTCTGGCATTTGCTAGACTTTTAGGGAGAGATTGCCCCTGTTTGACCCTGCCTTTCAAAGCAAAAAATGCGCCGCGCATTCTATCCACCGCTGGAGCTTGCTAGTAGCCACATTCTCCTCTGCCCGAGACGCTAGGGCAACTGGTGCACACGACAACCCAACTCGCCTACAATCCAAGCCAGTAATCAGATGCGCAACGTGCGCGTGGATTCACTTTCTTCTTTCACGGTGACCGTATACATGGCCATTTTTGCTAGGATTGAGTGCCGGTATTCTACCCGGACGCGGCTCGTCGCCTTTCAAGTTGAGCCTGTTGATTCTCTTTAGATTCCTTCTGTGCGTGAGGCTTCGAAGAGCAGCATCAGACTGCTGAGGGAAGTGCCGTGCCCGGAGTTCTGCTAAAGCGACTGTAGTAAATCCAGAATTCCTAGCTCACAGTTCTAGCGCCAAACAAGACAGATCCGCCTACAAAACCTATCCAACGACTTGTTGCAAAACTTTCTGGGCTCAGTCTGTGCTTAGGCACGTGGCTACAGATGGGCGCCGTGCGAATTCAGACTTTATTGGGCAGGAGGCCGTGGATAAACTTACGCTCGTGGGCTGCACAAATTGGGGGGCTCCCAATGGCGCTGACGAGGCAATCGCACTGTGGCTGCAAAAAGGATAATCATCGCGCTCTAAAGCAACTGGGGCGGAAAGCCTTCACACGCGTTGGCCCGCTTCAAACAGTCCTCACATGGCAGGGAACCGCAGCCGTAGTCTTGAACTAGCCAGACTCTAGGATGTGCAACAATGAGCCGCCATCTCGCTATCTAGTGCTCGTGCGCATGGTGCCCGGCGCCACCGGTTGAACAAGCCATTGTTGGGGTAGGCTTTGTTTCGGTTAGCGCGGGTTATATTAGACTGTCGGCGTCGGTAGCAATCATCACATGGTGAGTTTCTATGGGCTGCTGGGGGAGCGAAGTGTTGACATGCTTGGCCTCCCGCCACCGCTCTAGGCTTTCCATCGACAGAGACTAGCACTACAGCAGCAAGCATGCGCCTAGATGAGTTTAGGATGGGCCATCCACGCAAATTCGTTCTTCCCACTCATTGCCAGTTGAAAGCCACTGCGTAGGTTGTACGAAACCACATTATCTTTGTACAGATAAATGCGCCCCGCTTTTTGAGTGGCCTGGCCAACACTTTGCTGTACGCGACCGGCTTGATCGCGCATGCGAACGAAGTGAAGCATCGAAAGCTGCCAAGCTAGCATCATTTCAGGGCATGGGACATTTCTCCCTGATTATGCCAACGGCTGGTCACATCGCAGAACCGCGCTGCAAAAATACCGAATGTGGTAGTTTAGGATGACGGTGTAACAGGCAGGAGAGGGTCGTTTGTCCCGTGGAATCATTTAGTGGCGGATCGTGCTGTCTAGTACAATTTGACCCGTGCGCTACCCACGGAGCAAGACCAAGGTTAGGGCTTCCCAAGCAAGTTTCGCGTACTGCGGTGACAACTGACCAGAACAAAATGCTTGAGCAAATGGTGAGTGATGCTGCACACTTCGTGCCTTGTGGAAAATCTGCTACTGAGTCCTTGTGAGTAGCCGGGCAGCTTTCTTGGTGCTGGGTTTTCCTCTAGGCATCCTACTGCCCACCCGGGGGGTGACCCAAGCACAAGGATGAGTTTTGGTGATATTCACCGACCGTTTCCAACCATTCAGCGACAGACATCCCTGTATTGAAGCCTAGTACCGTGGAGAACAATTGCTTGGAATGGAAGGGCACAGTCGTCCCCAAGGCAAATGAAAAAAAGCGTGCCTATATGTGACTGCGTAGTGCATTAACACCATTGCAGGGTGGAGGTGCCTGGCGCTTCCGCCTCTCCTTTGATGGCCGGGGAAGCGCAGTCCAATTCCCACTGAAACCACTGCTTTCCGGCACGAGCTGTTTCGAAAGAACTCCAGATGGAAACAACAATCTCCTTCATCGCAGCCACCTCCCAATTTCTATAAACAATGCGGATATTCCCGCCTTTCGTGTAGCTCTTCGAATCACTGTAATTCATCCGTAGGTTGAAAGTCGGGCCATCTTCAGATAAACTGTGGTTAGAATGGAAATTCTATGTGCGTCTATGGCCAAGATGATGGTTGTAAAGTTCTGGCAATGTAAGGAAGTTGCTTTCCTTGCCCTCAGAAAGGTCGTGTCCTGCGGGAGTGGTATCAGTGAAAGTTCGCGCAGCCCACCACCATACCGTAGAGCAGTGAACTAGGTGGCGGAGGATAGTAATCGTGGCCTTCCTCAGCACTGCTCGAGCTGCGCCGAGGCAATTCACATACTCGCGTGCCCGGCAGGGGACCACCAGTGCTCCGGCAGGCCAATTATGGCCCGCACAGGACTGCTATAAAGTGGGCCTTCGGCGATAGCCTCATTATTTGAAAGACCAGTAGCGGTCCTCCTGAAGCGAAAAGGGATTCCAATAGCCCAAACATGGACATGGACTCTTCTTGATCATTACCGAAGGAGGAAGGTACTTGGAAGGGAAACCTAGCACCTCCCCTATGCATGATGCATCTGCGTGCTCTCCATACTTTCTCGAACGAGCCTTCTAAGAAATGTCCTGGAACCACACAGACCAGTGGCAAGCTAGAGGTTGCCTCACAGTGGCTGGAGAATGCCCTGTCTGAAGTTTTGGGGCATATTCAAAAATTGGATGGTGAATAGCTAGTTAACAGAGGGTAACTGTTTACCAAGCGCCTAAAGGGGTGGTGCATGAGCTGAAGGAGGCGTGCTTATGTTTCTGGGTTCCTTTGCGGCTGGAGTCGCCGTAAGGTGGGGTGCAACTCATGACGACCCAACTACTCTCACTATGTGCCCAGATGAATGTCTTGTTGCGCCAAGAAACCCTGCAGACTGAAGATGTCAAATACTTTTTGGAGAGTCTCCCTATTTGTATTTTCGCTAATGACACTCCATTGCTAAGCTTGTTGGTTCGCGATATGCGTTAGAATCAACTTGGTTATTGAGGCAGACCCAAGCAGGCGAACAACCACCAATTGTCAGTCTACTGCTTCCCAAAACTACAGACTTTGCCTAGTCAAGTAGTGGAGTTTTATCAGGAAGCACCGTCGGATTAGGTGGTAGCCAACCGTTTGAAGTGGCGCATATCACCCTGATTGGGGTCCGTAACGTTCCACTAGGTTACCATGCTACGTTCAATGTCGTACCTAAGGGAATTACTGGAGGGAGCACATATAGTCTGCACACGACACTACGTAGCCCTCTGCACACACAAGCAATGAGAGGATGCTCCGTTCAGGAATCGCCGCAGCGGGTTAGGAGGAGTGGAAGTAGTATCGAAAGCAGAGTGAGGAGACAGCAGCGCAGTATGAAGCTACTGCCTTCAGCATGCCTGCATTCATTCCTTTTGTAGCAGAGTCCCTTAAAAAACAGCAGTTTAAATGGACTAAATGCAGGTGACACCGGCTAAAATCCAGGAATGCCCCCAGTTAAAGGACATTTTCTAGATTACATTAGATTGGAGGCACTCAGCATGCCCGCCTCATGTTAGACGCCACAAACATCTCATTAATTTTACTCGCATGCCAACTAGCGACAGCCTCAAGAGGCGGTCCGAGTTACAGGCAACTGCTGTATCTTGTGGAAGTCCGAAGGCAAGCAAGCAAGCAGCTATCCGTTCAGCCGTCAGCCGCTACCTTCCGAAAAGGTAGGTTGCTTGTCAAGCAAAAAGTACAAAGGGTGGCGCGTGTGCAGCGACTTAAAGCTCCTTGACGAACACATGCTCAAAGAAAAACCTAGCGTATCCGTGATGGTCGAACTATATGGCCGCCGTCATCGCCCAGTTGTATCAGCGTCACTTGACTTTTCATACGGC
Organism: Eimeria acervulina; assembly: GCF_000499425.1. Taxonomy (NCBI): domain Eukaryota; phylum Apicomplexa; class Conoidasida; order Eucoccidiorida; family Eimeriidae; genus Eimeria; species Eimeria acervulina. The sequence goes on along the minus strand of NW_013549486.1, from coordinate 16,057 downwards.
TTGCTGGAGCCCCCGCTGCATCGCGAGGGCAGGCGGCATACTTCAACATGTTTCTCACGTACACACTACACTCCATTGGTATGGCTTTTCCTGCTCCGGGGGGTAGCTGCAAAGACTGCAGCAAAACGTCAACCAGGATTTGCTAAGCCCCACCACGAGGAGATGGATTGCAACATTCGTTGGTGAGGCGCTTGCGTTTCACTGCAATAGAGAATAGCGCACGGGTGTTGGGTGGAAGCAGCATAACCTCACTTGCGGATTTTCCTGTACACCGGGATGCGGCAGTCTATGGGCCGGTAGCCCGTACTGGGGTAGACTGCGCAACTCCCATTGTAGCGAAAGCGCCGGTGCGCTTCAGTTTTAGACGTTGCAACCGGAAACCTTACTGTATTGCGGTTCCCCTGCATGGATGCTTTGGGTCATGCCTAGCAATCCACATACGGTCCTTCCTTATTTCGAGCACTTCTGCACACTGGCTCGCAATTCCAGTGTACGCAAGGCATATGAGCGATGCAGGTAAGTTAGCTGGAGAAGTCCACTCCTCAACAGACAACAGAAATAACCTAGTACGTGGCATGCTGCAGGCAGAAGGTGCTTACTACGTAAAATCGCAGCGGCACGTAACCCGAGATCACTACCCGAAGGGAAACCGCTTGCGCTTTTGGCGCTGGTGATGTAGATGGAACGCCATCCCAGCAGACTGCAAGAACTCCTGAGAGATTTTACGCTCCTGACCACTCACCTTGAAGGCAGTGTTCATGGAACAGGCAGGCGGAGTAGGTCAGACGTCGCATATTATCTGCGGGACAACGGAGTTGGCATCTGATAGAGCTACGCACAATTTCGCAGGCTGCCACGTGAAGAGTAGCCCGCTGCGGCTGTAGGGTGAACAATGGCTCAAACACGCAGGCTAGTAATGGAGTTGAACAGTATATCGCTTTTGTGTTGCTAAGGAAGAGCTGCGCGTAGTGTATGCGTAGTGCCACCTGTCACTATAGACCAGAAAGGCGCTGCAAAGTTTTTGCGACACCTGCTTTCCGGTGGGGGAGATCTGTTGGAATCGTCACGTATGGACAAGAGTGTCGCTGTGGCATTTCCTTTTAGGCTTGCGGAGGTGACCGCCCTACCGGGTTTTCATTTTTCCGGACACGCAGAGGGTTCACGTACTTCGTGTATATGAGAGCTTGCATGTAGTTTTTAACATCCGCATTCTGATCTCAATCGGCAACATCAGTTTTCCTCTGCTTCACTTGACACTCAAAATACAGCCAACAACGAAGAGCGAGACGCTCCTTACAGCTGGAGACTGAGTGTGTATCCATGTGCAAACCACTCCAGTTGTAGGCCTACCGCTCTCACAGTTCCTCAATGCAGTATGCAGCTGTCTATTAGTGAACTGTTTCGTACAATCATAAAGCATGGAATTTCTCGAAATACGCGCATGATACTCTGGTGCAGTGTGTCCTTTGCAGAGTACTGCAAATGTTTGCAATTCCGCCAGTGGCATTGTGATGACAGAGCGCATGCGGCAATCCAACCAGAGGCCTTACAGAACGATGGCGGATAATTCCTGGCTTTCAGCACCTGTTTCTTTGTGGCGTGGGCCTCTGACGACAACCCAACCGCGGGACAGCTCCTACTGGTGAGTTCAAGTGAGGTACCAAGGCCCCGCGCGCATCCTGGGGCGCAGGAATGGAACCGTGACAGGAAATGCGCGGACAAAAGTGTGCTACAGACAAGTGGTCCCTCAATCCTCATGTCATTGTCTTAATTCACATTCAATTAGACTATCAGTCCCAAGGGGTGTGATGAGCAACCATGTAGTGTGCTACTAGGCTAACGCACGTGAAATCCCAACCAAGCCCCTTCTTTTTTTGCTGCATCTACTAGTATTGCCAGAAGTTGTTTAACACATATTTTGCTCTTACTAGGTAGACCTCACGCAGGCCGAACTACGTGTAACAACTTTGGAACCACATGAGTGAAGCAAAACTGCGAGGCTTGCAGTTGAAGCGGAGCCTTCCATGAAGTTTCACTACTGCTGAGGTCTATAAAAGAGCGAATGCTGTTCAGTGGCTTGTTATTTCCATTCATTAGAACAGAGTAGAAATAAGTGACCCATGTTAATACGGAGCGCTAGCCAGTATACTAACAACTTGGCATACAGAAATTCCCATTTGCTCTTCACTCCAACTACAGGAGCCCTCAGCGCTTTCCGGAGGCTGAAGTACTAATTACGGACTCTCCACCTTACCAGCTACTCAGTTTTCCGCTGATGGGGAGCACAGTAAAATCTACAAGCGCCAGCGAGGAACCCAGCTATCCTGGGGGGTCTCCCGTTTTCAGGCACTTGGACGAGCCTTTATTGGCCAAAAAAATAGTGGGCGGGTTTTATATGGCTGAGAATGAATGATGAACTGAAGGACAAAAATCGAACTCTATAGGAAAGGGGCACATGCGGGGCAATACTATGGCAGCCCCTGGTAGCTACAGCCTATTTCTCTAAGGCGCCCGCTCTTTGGGCGACTCAGCGTACGCTAGGGAATGTATAGAAAATGGAAAATGAAGGTAGCAGAGTGACAAACTACAGAACTAGAAAAGCCGCTGAAACCATCAAAGGACAAGACAATATGCATATTAGCGCTAGGGGCGCAACCCAATGCGTTGCGGGGATACTCTTTCGTATGGCTACAGCCCTACCTTCTACAATGCACATGACTAGGGGTCTTCACGCTTTTATTGCTGGTCATTGTTCCCTGTAGTGAAGCACTTCCTACTCTAACTTTGATGGATAGCGCATGTCAACCGCCTACAACTAGGAGTTACGCCAGCTCGACTAACAAACCTACCTACCTGCGCTCAGTTATATCCAACTTGGGATGCAGTGGAAAGAACTGTCGACACTATTTACTGCAGCAGCAGGAAAACGAACAGCTCCACAAAGATCTTTTTTGGTACGCCACGTTACGGAGGGACCGTTGAATATCATCTCCTAGGCACCGTACGAGCTACATCCACTGTTCGGCGCATTCAACAGGTATTTCGGAACTCAGCAAATTATTTCAGTCAGGAACTGACGCCGGTGGATAAGAATGTAAGGGTGCCTGAGCAGTATTCAGGTCCTATCCGCTGTATTCATGCCTTCAAGAGAGCTTTACCGAAAAACTTTTTTTCACTGGAAGTACGATAGTGGTAGAGCTAATTTGTGTTTTTGACTATATTTCGTATCTTACCCCTTTTTTTAAAGGAAAAACTGTGCAATATCGTCAATATCAAATATTGCCACATGGGGAAGGTCATGAGGTTTCTCATTGGCATCCGTAACCAGCAACTCAGAACGGTACTTTTATTTTTCAGTTTTAGAATGCCTTCTTGATTAGAACAAATACACGTTCTAGTGCATGGAAGCGACCCTTAATTAGACCAACCCTCTCCGGGCAACACATGCTCACGCACCGCCATTATGAAAATTCTTTGGGACGTAGCGTTAACTGCACGAACGCCTTAGCTGCACAGGCTACAGTCGTTCCCGCGACTTGCAAAATCTCAGTGGCGGCCTCCACCGTGCTACCGCGACCCTGTCCATCTCGTGTAGTTCGCAGAATGTACCGGCTTGATATCCAGAATCGTATGGTATAAAAGAAAATTGTCCGCAAAATTTAAAACCGCTTCAGCCCCAAAAAGCCCTGACAAAGCTATGCTGGTGGCCTAGTCGGAGTAAGACACAAGGCCCAGGTAGCGGCAGTGCGTTGGCACACCCTCCCCGTTCAAATGCGACGATCCTGATTCCAGTATATAATTCTATTTCATTTTTTATACCCAATTTCACTTTCTGAGAGAGTCGGCGCGCTGCCGCCAGCGTCTGCGAACAGTGTGACAGACAGCCAAAAAAGTGTAGCGGAGTGAATTAAAAAGAATCCATTTAGCGAACAGTGCGCCACTATGTACTGAGACCCGGAGGTGGTGTGCTGTTACAGAAGAGACGGCCAGCTGCTCACTTACTATTAAGCAGGCATGCTCAAGCATTGAAAACCGAGGGTAGTCTGTTCGGGTCTGGGCAACAGTCAAAAAATATTACTCGCAGAGATAGTATAAACGTACTGCGGACCGGCATGAGGCACGTGGGATCGCGCTTGGCATGTCTTCCAGCTAGGCTGGCAAGGGGGGAGGAGGCAGGCTGATATGCAATGTGCGGTGGGCAGGCTAAGCAAGCGAGGAATTTTTCCATGATTTCAAAAAACCGGAGGTGAAATAATTTTACGTCATAGTGAATTTCACTGCTGCTTTCTGTAGGGAACGTTATCTCAACAATAGCGAGAGCGCGCCGACAGGATATACGCTAGGATATGGGCAGCAGCAGTGCATGAGATTTAAAACGGCAAGAGCGCACTGCAGCCGTTGGGAAGCTTCACTGGAAGCCATATGAGCGGTTTGCTTGCGTGACACGCTGCGAATACCTACCTCCAGTGATTGCAGCGGAGGGATCACGTGAGGCAGGAACTGGATGTGACCACTGAGGGCAGTGAGCTCAAGCGTAAAAACATACGGGGTATCCTGGCGAGTCCAATGATTTGGAGGAGACCCTTAAAAAAATTGGAAGTCTCGGTTTTCGTGACCAAAAAGGGGAGCACTGGAGTCCCCGGCTTTTTGGTTTTTCCTTGCTCCGTTCTCATTAAGCAGGTCGCGGCTTGTTTCCTTTCCATTTGAACAAGGTGAGGGTCCCAGGCTCAATAAAAACTTTATCAATCCCTTAGTTTCTGAAAAACTTCTTTGCACCTCCCATGTTCACCGTACAGGCTGGTATGAAAAGAACAACCAACAACAATGTGGGGGCACGCGGCGATTACCCGTCGGCGATTTTTATGGTGATCATACCTTCTTATAATGACTCGCATCAGAAGTGCCTCTATTGTGAAAAATTATTTTTCTTGTTGCCACTGTGGGCTGCCGAGACCCGTGGCCACTCCCTGAGGCAGTGGTAATGCAAGAATACGGGCTATTACGCCGACGGCCTACAGCTCCCTTCACCTGGCAAAACTAGGGGAGCACCCTAAACATGGATGCTTGGCCTGCTGCTCGCCAGGCGTCCTATAGGGCTCATAACTCAGCCAGTATACTATCCTAATAAGTGCATTCTAACCAGTGCACTTATTAGGATTTAGTGTAAATGTTCTTATCTAGACAGAGTAAGAAACCTTTTCTACCAGTCAGCTGGCCTCTTCAGCAGTGGGGCCCCGCATTAGCCTGTGCGCCGAGTCAGTACGCCTGCCCTGGACACTGCTAGTCGGCGGGTGCCAGTGCCTAGCTGACGCTAACCGGAAGAGGTCAGGTGATAGAGCTTGCTGGATGCTAAAGTTCGGCATTGTTCTGTTTCAAGTGCAGGCTGTCTTTGAATGGTTGGGATGTTGTGATCTCTCTGCAGTACTAGCCCGCAAAATTTTTGCTTCCCCGCCGTTGAAGAAGCAGTTCCCATGCCTTCACCTTTTCCTCTGCTATTCTTAGTATTATCGTTTGCCACCCGCATATTCGCTGAGCGATTGACGTTGCACTCATCCCCGTGCGGCGGAACAGCAGGGTTGATATGCGGGGTTTAGGAAAGGTAGATCCGGAAGAAAAGTGTTCGCTCACCGTTTAGTGAGGCGCGGGTTAAATTGCGTTTATTCTTCGGGTAGATTGAGTTCATTAAAGGTGCAATGCAGAATATTGACAATGCCCCGTCCAGCTTAAACGCGGTAATTGTTGAACACGGAGGCGTGATGATGATTTCTACCGATATTGAGGCCGTGACAGAGAACGCACCTTAAACAAATGGCCGTAGCTAACTAACGTTTCGTCTACTTACTCGGCATATCTGTGGTTTGGAGAATCGATGTATCGATCGAGAGGCCGTCGACCCCCAACAAGCTAGCTTCTGCCAGAGTCCAGTTATTGATGCGGCTAGCCATAGGGGATTTTCCGTGCTGGTATTGCAAAGAGGAACGGTAAGCAATGCTAAAGGAGGGAGCTGAAAGCGTAGATGCACCTTTTGCAGCCTTTGATCTTTAGGCCCCGACACTACAGGTTGTCAACGGGACGATGCAATTAGAGACGTAGGAACTACTGGTTAAAACAACAAAAACAAAAGCAACAACAAAAGACTAAAACACAGTAGTTATTGGATGCACATATCCGAATCAATCGCACCACATACCTGGATGGTCACCTTGCGCGAGACGAATCCGACCCTCGCTTTCTCTGCAGCTAAGCCAGTTCGTGCCCAAGACCACGTACATTGTCATCTTCACGCTACATTACGAGAATGTGGCATGATAACCGAAGTTCCTACTAAATTTGCCAGCAGATTGAACATTTTGAGCTACATCAGCGGAATACAGTAGTGATGAGTCACTGTAGTCGGCTAAACCAGCCTAAGATAGCCCAAGCATGTGCTAAGCCACCGCACAATTAGAGTGAGCAAAAGAAATGCCAAAATACGTCGGTAAATCGTCGCAAAGCAAGATCTCACTGTAAGGATTTGAAGGGGATAGCTTAAGGCGGGTTCGGCTCCAAATAGAGTTCAGAGAGGCACGAATACTTTCTAACAGCGTACTGAGACAACCACGGTAACCCACAAACCGCCTTTACTAGGAGGGCTTCTTTTAGTTGCACACTGTTGCTTTTGGCTGGTAATTTTCCAGAACAATATGGGACAGGCAAGTGTGACGCGGGTGGCACACGAAAAGCCTGAAGCAAAGCAAGCTGATACGGAGCAGCAGTGCGTTTCAATTCCTCCTTATTCTGCTTGCAACAAATTTTTGCTGATTCCCGGGACCTGAAGGCGTAGTTCGCATCTCCATCCTTTAAGTGGTAGGCAAAGTGTCCAGCATGTGGGGCGTATCCTAACCGGACGAAGGTACCAGACAAATAGGCGTTGCTTCTCGCAGGCGATTATCTGTCTATATCGGCGTTGCTCCAGATTGGCTCTTGATCTCTCGTTACCTCTCTACCGGCATCAGCAAGGACAGTACCTTCTAAACCAGCTTTTTGAGGCAGCATACTCCATGGCTGCGGAAAGCCCGTTAACGGAAAGCTTTGGCACCTCTGATTGCGCGATACGGTGCTAGTTTTTGTGAGTCTGCTCCCGCAGGAAGCCACGGCCAATCGGCCTTGGAAGGTGAAGGGATCTCAAGACAAACGCCGTGGCTATTGCATAGGCTAAAACGTTCGATACATTGTTCAACACAGCGTTGCTGTGTTGAACAATGTATCAAATGAGTCTTTCAGCATCCACAGAGTATCCGTGTAGCGGTCGCGGGAGCCTACGTGCAACTGCTGCTCTTGTTTTTACCACAATCAGAACCAACGCATTCTAACGGACTTTTGAGCCTCGTGCCGAAGTCCGCCGAAGCGAAAGCACCTTGTCTCATTGGACCTACCCGCGTATTTACTGTGAACACCCAGTGATGGTTCGTGTTGCAACAAGAAGCTGAATGCGACTACGTGGAATGCTTTCCCCCCTTGTTTTGCGCGTACGCATGCGTCTCTTATGCTCTGTGCCTCCCCAAAATACACTCATTATTTGTCAGCGATACAACGAATCCGCCTCACACTCCGAAAAATACCGCATTCTAAATAATAATGGCTGTGTCAGTCCGAACGCTAAAGTTTGGCTCCCGATGATGCCGCCACTTTCTGGTCGTTTATTGCTGGTTGCATGGGCCAGGGAGGAAATAACGAACTTCTCTCTGGGCTTGCACAGTGCCCACTTAAAAAAACCACTAGCGGCACCGCAAGTATGTAATGTGCCTCAACACGAAATGGATCGCGAATAATTCTTGTAATATGGGCCCTACTGGCAAATTCTCTTGGCTTTCCTTGGCCTTTCAGTTGGCTGCATGCTATTGTCCCAAATCCACTTCGGCTGTCTGGAGCCTGCGCTGAAGCGCTAGCTGGCTCTGCTGCAAAGCGAAGTTTTCGTTTCGAAGAGCCCGAATCATCTCATGGAGTCGCTGATTTTCGGTCCTTTGCTGGAGGAAAAACTGCTTTAGCTCACTTTTTGAGTGTTGTAGCGCCGCCAAAATTTCCTCCTTTGCTTCTTGCACAACTTCCTCGGTTCTGCCGGTCTAAGAAGCAACCACATAACACAAATTACCTTTGCAGCAGTAGAACGACCCATGGAGTGAGACGATAGTCATGGAGTGAATTTGCAATGCTTGAGACCGTCGCCAGTAATGCGTAAATTCTGGTGCTTACTTGGACAATTTTCTGCGACTTCAACTGTTGTACCTGTCTCTGAAGAGTTTTCAGTTCCGAATCAATAATGCATTCAAGCTCTCTAATGCGGTGTTTTAGGCCTGATCCGCTTGTAGGCGTCAAGAACGAACCCTGCGGACTCTGGGGAACTTCGGAGCTCGTAGGGAATTGCATTGTTGCAAAATATGTCAATTAGGGTGGCAAATGATGATTACTGCCAGTCTCCCGACTGCACGGCTCCTCTAGAGCAAAGCTGAAATGCGCTCGATGCACAGGTAGGAAACAAGGATGGAGGTGAAAAAAAAGAATTGTGAGGATAGTTCCAGTTTATCGGAGGCGGTGTTCTTCCTCACGCCTGTATCTAGAACTGACCGGTTGACCGGTTGCGCGTTTCTATGCCAAAGCGTACTTCTACTGACTTTATTAAGGCAGAACTTTTTCTTTGTAGCAATCGAGATTTCTGTAGCACGCCACTACCCTCCGCACTTTTGGTACACGGACAGAGCATGCAATGTTCTATTTCGTGGTGTAGTAAACTTCGAAGCCCCAGATGGAACTTAACAAAATCGGCGACGAAATTTTTCACTACGCCCTCATGTTTAACCGTTAAACCCCTGGTTAAAATGACGAAATCAGCATACTCGTCCTTTACAGTCGGAGATTCTAGGCTAGGCGTTAGATTCCGGAGCCATGAAGGAAAACTTGCTCGGAGGAAGCTAGGCAGGCATTCATGTCTCAGACCTGCACACAATGCAGCTTACATAGCTGCTTTTTTAAAGATATTCAAGAAACATGGCAGATCAGCGCAGTGGCCTGATGAACTCTAACACAGGTCACAAATGTCAACCCCCTCTCAAGCTCTTGACGAAGGCGATGCCCAGGCTCAGCGAAGACGACATATGCAAATACAAGTAAGCGCCGTAACTTCGTAGGAAACAGAACTTAGTAGTTATAGATATTTGGGCTGGTATAGCCGCAGGCAAGCCCCAATCTCGCATCAAGCGGCCCATGTGGCCGCTAAGCAGCATCGGCCTCTCTTCTCTTTGGGCTGTGACAGGTAAGGTAGATGCGCGAACACTAAGCAATGTTATTGCGATAGCTTTCACATATGAAGTCACTTTATAGATGTTGGAACCACTGAAGGGAGATTAGGTACCCAGCACTGCATTGTAGGGTTGCAAATGATGCGCCAACTACGACGGAATACACTTCGACCCGTTTGGCATAGACTGCCATCATTCAAACCTGGCAGCTACGCCAAAGTGTTCGATATTTGAGGGGTCATACGTAGTCCTACAACTTAAACACATCCAAGTGCCTTGGCATCGCACGCATGAGATGATTGCGCCCACCGGTTTCTCCTGTCAGATCTACTCCACCAAAACGATTCCACCAAAAACTGCGCTTTCTAAAAGCAGATTAAATGATGCCTTTGGGTGTTCAGCACAGATTTACTTCCCTCTGAGTAAGCATTATGGCCCCAAGGAGGAGGCGCAGCGTTTGTTGCTTGCAAGCTAGGCGGATTGTCGCCTAGCGCCGTTCGGATGTATGCCGCTGCAAACTAAATGGCGCTTTGAGTACAAACACCGGAGTAGTTACACAATGGGGCATCTTTTCAAACACCTTTCTTAAACATACTCCATGGTTCAGGGTTCCCCTGTTCAGTAACTGCTTTTGCACATTCGCCGCGATAGTCTGCAGGCAGCTCTCTCGACCACATTTTTTTGCCTGGTGTAGCTTTCTACCACAATGAGCACGAGCTCAACCCTTCCGGATGGAGCTCTAACGGAGCGACTATACGCGTTGATATGTGAACGACGCTTTCACGGGGCGGTGGATCTTATAATAAATCTCCTGCAACGCCTTTCATACCCTGCTGAGCAGGAGCAGCGGTTTGCACTATTCCCAGTACTTGCCTATTGCCTGTACATGGCAGAGGACTTTGAATTGGCTGGGGAGGTTTACAGCCAATTGTTTGAATCATTCCCTGGCGTTGAGGAATATCAGGTATGGCACTGCATGGAGCGCATTTGGCCTTGTTCCTAGCGTTTGCTCTGTTCCCCCAAAAGAATAGTGCACAATACTCTGGTCAAGATGCTTGTATATGCCTAGCTTGCTTTGGCTGGCGTTTTGCGCAGCTGTACGCGACGTACTGCACAATCCAGGGCGAGATATACGGGCAACAACCTGGTGTCAGCGTTGGGCTTAGAAGCAGGCTAGAAGCAGCAGGCATTTGTCCGCTAGGCCGTTTCAAGCGAGTCCCTACCCCACCGCCTCACACCGTCTCCAAACAAGTAGCTAACGGAAACACATGTATGCTATGCGATCTACAGGCGTACTCTTCAAATGAAGATGCATAAGCGTAGCAATTTTCCCTTAAGGCGACAAGGCACATGAAAATACTGGTGTTCCTGCGAACGGTGTGCAGCACAGTCCACAAAGTGTGCGCTTACACCAGTCGAGAGAGCGCTTTTCGAGTCAGCAGCCCTCTATCGACGCGGGAGCTTTGAAGAAGGTCGCACAGTAGCGGCTGCAGCGAGTGCTGAAAATGGTTGGACTCCGAGTCTAGCTTATAACGAGGCCTTATGCGCTTACAAGGTATACTGCAATAGAGGGTAGCCCATCCCAGTATATCTGCTATTCAGTTCGTTGCACTTGCCAAGAAACACTACAGACCAAAGAAGTCAACTGAAGATCTTCAGATTTATGCGGTTTGCGAGCAGTTAGGCGAAACAGAGGTAGCAGCGAGGATTGCTGGAGGAATTATTTCCGTCTGCCAAGGAAACCAAACTGAGTTCATTGCAGGAGGTGGAAAATCTCATCAGAAGCTGTCGGCTCAAAAAAACATCCTAACAGGGCATTCGGACAATCAATCTACCACTTGGAGAGCTCTGGTCAGTGAAGTGGGTGGTGCACAGCAACAGAGCAGGTTGCGCGGTGTGTAGGCTTCGCAAGTGAACCAGTAGATTGCGTGCAGTGTGGACATATAGCGATACAGGATTTGCCAGTGTAGTTACTGCGTTACAGGCGGCAGCTGCAAATCTCTGTTGCGCCGTGGATATGCTTGAAACTGGTCATTCTGCAAATGAGCATTTGCTTTTGATGTCAAGTACCTTGGCGAATAAGGCAACCTACGGTGAGCTAAAGCAGTATTTCTTTCTGCCAAAACCATCCATCACGGACTCGGTGAACAAAGGATACGCACTTCACGTATTTGCTGACAGACATGGAAGGGAAAAGAACAAAATTGAACTTGCTGTTTCGGGTTTAACTGACAGGACCCGACTACGTGACTCTTCATAACCAAGCTCTAGCCCTTGCTGGATCCGATCCAGCAGAGTGTATGAGATTGCTTGCAAAGCTTCTTGATGAGGGCTCCTTTCCGGAAACAACTGTTGCAAACCTTCTGATTCTCTACTGCAAGTCAGTTGGCCATACAGCTGTCGTGCACAAACTAGACCAGAGTATCCACTGCTTGGACAGGTTGTATGGTGCATTTGAATGCCTGAAAGAGGGCAGCAGCTTGCATACCAGTGTAGGTGTAGAACATGTTTGTGCTTTTGTTCAGATATGGACAGTTCGAAGCAGCCGAAAAACTTGTGGTGAGTTGGCCTCGCCTCCAGCTGCATATGTAATAACGGCCCAAATGTGCTGTTAAATCTATGACTTCAGTCGTGATCTAGTAGAAATTTTTGAGGCAGCACCGACACATTGTGGGTAGAAGCGTTTGTAACCTCCCACGACCTCGGATATCTAGATTATTGACGAATCACTAAGGTAAAAGTACAGCATCAAAAACGGGAGACAAGCTACAAAGAGAGCGAACTCCGAAACTCTCTTCGGATGAGAGTTATTGTTCGTATTGTTCTTCACGAATAGTGGGAAAAGACGGAACTGCTTAGTTGTAGAGGTAGTACAACCTTCAGAGTTCAACGTGACAAGTGTCGCCTGCGTGTTCGTCTGGCCAGCCAATGCAAGTAAGATGCGTTTTGGCACTGCATAGGCTTCATTCGGTGGGCCTACCCTTGGTGATCTTGAAGAATGTGAAGCAGAGTTTTTGCGGAGCTGGATGCTGGTAAGCCAACGTGGGGTAGTTGCTCAGTTTTATAATCCTAGAAATCAGAACGTTAGGCCTATGCACTTTAGGTCGCATGAAACGCGCAAATCAATGGACGCTTTTTCAGATTCATTCTGCTCCCGCTGAGGCCCAAAGACGGCTTGAAGACCTCGAGAAGCATATACGAAAGCAATACCGTGGCTTGCAAGGACATGCAGTACGCCTTTGCTTAGAAAGAGTACCAACAGGAGAGCTGCACAACCTGTCAAGCGTTGCTCTTTTGCTGTGGAGGCAACTCCACCTTGTTTGACATAGCAGAGGGGACGTTCATAGGAACCTCTGCTGCCCCTTTCTGACAACCATTCTACTTCGATACGCTTGCCGTGGGTTTGGCAGAGATCGCCCTCATGCTCTACAAGCTCAACCAAAATGATTGCGTTAACTGCATCTCGAGAATGCGTCCAAAGTCTGACCCCTGTAGGTGTTTAGAAGAGGTATGCTATACTGTGGGGGCCAGTGAATTTTTGGAGGCCTCCACAACATACCGCGCATGCATCTAAGATGGAGTTGCGCAGGTTTTAATGGCATTGGCAGAGTCGTATAGCACAGAAGGGAAGTTTGGAAAGGCCGAGAAGTGAGTATGCCAAAAAGACATGAAGTTTGCTACGGGTGACAAATCAGGATTCACTGGGGCTGACTGGGTGCGATAATCCAAAACCACCCAACGGGAAGGATATTGGGTTGCTGCCAAATGATTTTCTACAGGCTTCTCGGTTTGTATGGAGGCCTGTACAGCGATAATACCTGCTGGAAAATCAACATGGCGCACATTCTCTTCATGCAAGTAAGAAGAACTCATTTTCATTGGTCTTCACAGACATGAAAGCAGCGTCTGCTTCACACCAATGCAAAGAAAGTGCTGGTTTGCGCAGAAAAAATATGACAGGTGCCTTTCGCTTTACGAAGACGCCATTCGAACTGACGTATGCGGACGAACCCTGCAAGGGTGGGAAGTTGTCGCTCTGGCGAATGCATTGGTTGCGAACATCCTCCTAGGCCATCTCGAGCAAGCGCAGCAGCTTCTCAAGTGCGCTCATCTCCGGAAGGCCACACAATTGCATGACCTACGCACGAAAGGATGCGTAGTCGTTTCATGCAAATGCAGTGATTGGGCAAAATATCCGAAAATATCTACTGTTGCCCTCCTGGAGACCACCTACACATGCTTCTGGTTAATATTCACTCATTTTCTGCTCATCGTGGGTTTTGTTTCAGTGTTTTGAACGCAAGTGAGCAATGCAAACTTCGAAGTGCCTTCACTTCACCTGGATGGGAGGATTCCATTCCATATTGCTCCGTTGCAAAGCTAATCGTCGGCACTCTGTACTGTGCTGAGAAAGCTTACGATTATGGCGTGAGGACCGTTTTGGAGGCCTTATATCCACTAGAGAGAGCTCTCAACCAGGACACATGGTAAGTATTATCCAGCTGGTTCACGTCGCGATTGATATCAAGTCGGTCAGAATGATAGTTCACAAGCATTGTACACTGTATATTGACCGTGACTTTCGCAGGGGGCACTGTAAGGCCTGCGTTGGATCACTTCTGACCGATGCGGCATTAGGAAACTTTATCTTGGATCATCAGCTTAAGCAGAGCATTGCAGCAGTTTTGCGGCAAATCGAAAACAAAGCAGGGAGTTTCACGTACCTCGCGGTGCGCTACTGCTATATTACATGACCGGGACAACACACTAAGTACCTTCTTGGGGCTGTCCAGCAGCGTACAGGTGTACCTCCACACGCTCCAGTGCTGATCTTTCACTGTCATATACATTCAATGCTACAAGATAGCCAGTTAATGAAAAAAATATACACAAACCTCCTGACGAGATCATTGCAGCATTCAAGAGCTTTCACCATGCGAAAAAATGGTGCCTTCTGTGCTGTGCAGGGAAGGCAAGAAATTATAAGCGAGGCGCGGGCACTTCGAACAGCTCTATCGCTATTCGCATTGGTATAGATATACCCTCACCAAACCGGCATTCCAAAGTAAAAAGATTCAATACGTTTGCAAGACTCACGGTGCACCAGCGGCTAAGTGCTGAGCAGCGTGCAACTGGAGCTTCAGTGGGGTGTTAAACTGCCGAGATCATTGTTGGCATTCGCAATGCTAAGCTGTCTAAGAGTGAGAAAGCGCTTTTGAAGCCCTTTCTTAGGCGCCCTACCAGAAAGTTCGGTTCCCCAAATTCGCCCCATAAACTGAAGGGGTCAAGCTGTAGTGCACGGGCACTACAATGGATCTCTGGTGTGACCTCTAGTGGCCTAGTATCACGAAAAGTAATAAATACTATAGAATACTTCAGGGATTAGGACACTATTAGATAGAAAAGCAGCTTTATAGAACCAGAGTGCTCGCCAGCCGGCACCAGCTTGGGGCTGGGTGTGAGGCTGTTGCTGTGATTCGGGCACTGACCCTCAGCGAGGGTCGAGGGCCAGTTCTACTATTCGCGGGGTTTTTCGCCCCCAAACATATATAAACTCGAATGTATAATGGCTTTTTATTGTGTTAAGTAGAGGGTTTAGCGAGAATCATGGATTTTAGTAGTTAGTTGTAGAGTGTCCACTTAATCAAAATAGCTTTTAGGGTACACACGTAGTAACAGTGAAGGCCAGCTGGTCACTACACAAACTCTATAATAAGGTTCTTACGAGAAGGCAGGTAGGAGAAATTTTGGTTGAAACACCGGGAGACACAAGCGACGTTTGAACCTTTCAATATCAAACGGCGTGTTTGGATAAGTTTCGCATTTCAGAAGCAAGTACAGACACCATTACGCTCCTTCGGTGCCTGGAGCATATTCAGAGTGTTGATGGTGGTATCAACTGCTCCAGTTACGCACCGTTCATACAATTTTCTGACCGATACCGTAACTCGCAGTGCGGTTTATTGGCTAGTGGATGCATTTATTTAGATACTGAGTTGCCTCCTTTCCTTTGCCTTTGACGCGCTTTAGGGTATGTTTGCTCTTTAGCTCGTTGTTCTGGCAGCACAGCCTGCCAGCCCAGCTGAGCCCCCACACATGAAAATTGAATATACACTGATAGTTCCGTTGGTGTCAGGATAACAACGTTTCCCTTATAGCGGTTGGTGGAAACCCCATATACTGTTCGCCAACGCACGAAGTTGAAGGGTTCATACACCCGATTCCTACCACGTGCATGCTCTACTTCTGATAGTGTATCCAAAAGCCGTTGGGCCGAAGGTACAAACGGCTGCCTTTCCTTCGCACTGCAGCTCTTCTCAAAGCTCATATGCTACGCTGCACTGCTCTGGCGAGGTTCAGTAAGTGGGAAGTTTATAAAAGTTTTCGTCCAGAGAGTTTTATACGGGCGAAAGTTTCCCGCTCTAGGCTAGTCCAATATTCCGCATCTGTACAGCTGGAAACCTTTTCCACCTAAGTATTTTACGCAGGCTGGCTGGCATTGTATGAAATGTACAGCCGTTCGCTTGCCCTATTTTAGCGATGTATTCATCTGCAGTGGAAGCTCCTCAGGGAATCTTTAGGGAATTTTTTCACTGTCATGAAGTGAATGCAGGTAAATCCGCCTGCTTTCGTGATCAAGCCTTTTCAGCAAACAGCCTCTTCCCGTTAGTATCTGTTGTCTGGTTGCACAAGCCAAAGTTGGGCATTAAGCCAGAACTTTCCAAATGATAGGGACACTTAACAATATAATACACACACACCCACACCCACACCCACCCACC
>NW_013549487.1:1022-8358 GCF_000499425.1 Eimeria acervulina | reverse complement strand
ATATATATATGTTTTGTAATATATATATATATATATATATGTTTAATAATATTATAGATATATTTATACATATGTTTAATAATATTATATATTATATATATGCAGATAATGCATATCCATCTGCCGACTGGTTTTACCTCGAGACGTCTGCATTTGTTTGATATTGTTTTGAATTATATACATATTATAGTAAACATAATAATTATATATACATACATACATATGTATATATATACATACATATATATATATATATATACATATATATGTGATAATGCATATATGATACACATATATAACATACTATTACATTACATATGCAAAATATGTTTAATAGGATATAATATATATTATATATATATATTATATTATACATATAACATTATATATATATATATATATTATATATATGCATTCATAGTCTACATCAACAAGCCGTGCAAACCAATCAGAAGATATAGTATCATCACTATGTGTAAACATATAAATATGCATGCCTATTATATATATTAGATTTACATAATATACATATATATATATATATGTATGTATATATTCATATGCATATATACTTATGTATATACAATTATATACATGTGATGAATATATATATATATATATAGTATACAAAGCATATGTAATATATAATGCATGATATATATATATATATATATATATATGTTTGCTGCAAGCAGCAGCAGCTGCAAGCAGCAGCGGCTGCTGCAGCAGCAGCTGCTGCTGCAGCAACAGTTCCTCTCTCCAGCTGCTTCGAGATCAGCAATATGAAGATGTACAAACAAAACAAACGACAAACCAAATGGGCGGCGGCTGCCTAACAAACAGCAGCAGCAACAGCAGCAGGTGCTGCTGTTGCTGCTTCTACTTGTTCTCCTCTTGTTGCTCTTCAAGCTGCGGTTGCTACTGCTGCTGTTGCTGCTACCGTCGCTGCTGCTGCTGCTGCTGTAACTGCTGCTGCTGCCGCTGCTGCTGCTGCTGTAACTGCTGCTTCCACTGCTGCTGCTGCTGCTGCTGCAACAGCAGCAGCAGCAGGTTTGTTTGTTAGATGAGAATTAGAGGCCGTGCTCTCTCGCACCTGCTGCTTCCTTCAGCGGTTGTTCAGTCAGAGGATTGAATTCTGGAGACAGTTTGAGCAAATCAAAGATAGCTTCATGTGCTTTGTCGCGAATCTGCTCAGTTGTTAAACCCTACAAAGAAATAGAAGAAAGATATAGAAATATATATATATATATATAATAGAATTAAGAATAAACAAATTGATGATAGCTTTGTCAAGAATCTATTTAAAAAGTATATATAAAATAATCTATATAAAATTAAAAATAATAAATAAAAGAAGAGATAATAGATAAAATAAAACAAAAATATAGATAAATTGAATTCTCACATGAATATCATCGCCGTGAGGTGTACGTACACCTCAGAGTGCATTATATATATATATATATATATATATATATATTATATAAATTCATAACTATTTAACCCTTACTTCTGCTGATATTAAATCACCAACTGCAACATAAGTCGTCCCAGGGTAAAGAAGTTTGCTCGTAACCGGCCACAGCCTAAAGTTATTGTGAATTGCTGAAGAAAACAACAAATAAAAACAAATTAAAATAAACAAAACAATTAATCAACACCATCGACGCTCCTCAGAAGTAAAGAAATAACACAAATTGTGGGCGTATGTATTATCAAGTGTATCTGTATAATAGAGTTAAATAGCTAGCTGGCTAGCTGGCTAGCTAGCTAGCTAGCTAGCTAGCTGTAAATACACCATAGCGTACGTAGCCATTCAGATTTAAACACACACAAATACACACACGCATACATGCACATAATAATGTATGATATAAATATATATATATATACATATATTATATTATATATACATGTATATATATATGTATATGTACACACCAATAGGTAGAATATGAATATCTGGGTTTTCAGCAGCTAGGCGGAAGAAGCCGTTTTTAAAGGGCTGCAGTCTGCCCGTGACACTGCGCGTCCCTTCGGGAAAAACAACAACAAATACCCCTTCTGCTAGATTGCGAAGAGCCTCCTGAATAAACAAATAATCAAATAAATAAATAAATAAATAAATAAATAAATGGTGCATACATATTAGTAGATAAATATGTAAATGTATAAATATATAAATAACAATCGAATGAAGAAGGATATTAAGAAAACGTCAGTGAGTTTAAATAAACTGCATGCAGAAATTCAAATAAAAAGCAGCTGCGCATACACCCGAATCCACCGATAAGTGCAAATAAAAAGATATGCATTAAAAAAAATTTAACATCAATTCAAAGAGTCGCAAGAGACGAGAGTTTATCGATATAACCTTGAGGTATATGGATTAGGGTTTAGGGTTTTAGGGTTTAGGGTTTGCTGTTTATTATATAATGTCCAGGGTTTAGGGTTTTAGTGTTTGTAGGTTATTGTTGATTGCACATTGTTTCTTTACTGTCTGCTGTCTATTTTCTACACCCCAGCATTTACAAACCATCATTTAGGGTTTAGGCTTTAGGGTTTAGGGTTTAGGGTTTATATACTTTCATCATGTCTTGCACTGAGCCGGGTTTGGTGCCCCACCCTCCTTTGTCTTTTGTGAATTGTACGCTCAGAGTGCCTCCCATATATAACGCCCAGCCTGAAAATAATAATAAATTAACTAAATTAAATTAAATTAAATTACAGACAAAGCAGAAAATATGTCTGTATACACTTCTGTTTATACTCATGCATCAATGCAAATGCACAGTATTTCGTTTACTTCAAGTTTATAATATATATATATATGTATATATATATATATGTACATATATATATATATATACATTTCTACATAGCGTGTATATATACGTATAGACACGCGCGTATATATACGCATTATATGTATTATCTATACAAATAGAAATATATAAGAGCATATACATAGGTATATATAAATATATATATATATATACATGTATATATATCTATATATGGAAGCACCAAACACCTGACTCACAGCAAATAAATAAATAAATAAATACATAAATAAATAAATAAATAAATAAATGAAAGCAAATTGCAAAACAGCGAAAAAACAAGAAGACAACAACGGGCAACCAAAGAGAAGAATAAAGAATGAAATAGAAAATTAAAGATAATTACATTTATATTTAAACAATGCATACAATAATGCATATTTATTATTAATTCAAATACCTGCTATCGGCACCTTCAATAGAGAGCGCTTCACTACGTATATTGAGGGATATCGAAGAAGAACAGAGCCGAGAACCCAGGGGTCTATACACACAAAAAACAAAAAATATAAATTGATTTCATTCAAGTTAAATTAATTTAATTTGTATTGACAAATAAAGAATAAATAGATTTAAATGCACTAATTATAGACATGCAAAATAACTTATGCGGAGGTAAATGAGAGTAAACAAAGTTAAACAAAATAAATAAAACACGTCTAAATTTAATTTATAAAACATATCTAAGACAAGCAAATTTAAATTAAATTCAAGAGAAAATAATCAAAAAATATGCAAAAGATTTGTCTATCAGTCATGCAACAGTAGCACAGAACAACACACAAACAAACACATAAATGTACAGTAGGTGAAAACAAAAAGAATTAATTTATTAGTTTAAATATATCGATTAATTTTAATTCAATTTAATTGCCTCTACGTTATTCAAACAACCGAGACAGTCTCTCTCTGCTTTTACACACTGCCCTCTCCTTCGTATATATTAATAACTAATGGCGGCCTTTGTCTGTCTCTCTTCGAGTGTATACACAGTACAATGATGTTAAATCAATAAATATAATATTATAATATCATTTGCATTGTTGTTGCATGCAGTCGCTTTACCTATGGGAGATTTGCAAATAGAAAAGAAGAAAAGTAAAAAATGATACGCACCTACTTTGCTGGTGTGATTAGCAACAACAATTATTTTTTTTGAAGAAATACCCGAAGGAAGAGGCCTAAGGATTTTCATTCTCCAAAAGGGGCGGCATAAGCTGTACGCTGCATGCATGAAAACAGCAAGACGGGTGCAACAATCATCACTTGTATAAATGATGTTGCTGTCTATTCAGTACACAAGTAATACTACCTTAACATCACACGTGTGTAGATACACCTGAGGCAAACAACAGGTCATATATCCTTCTTTTCTCCTCATAGACACGCCTGTGTGCATAGTATATGATTATAGAACAAATGCAGCAAGCAGCAGCAGCACTGGAGCTGTACACTCAACATGTGCAGCAGCAGAAGGGCTCACCGAGGTGCATAAGCAGCTGATGAGTGCCTCCGAGAACGACAATGCGGAGTTTGGGTTTAATCAGCAAAAAAGGAAACAAAAAAGTACCCTCAACAGCCAGCGCCGCGCAAGAAATAATGAGGCAGATGGATACGACGGTGTAGAAGTAAACCGTAAGAAGAAAGCGGAAAGCTGTATATAAAGTCGTCATTTTCAGTCTCCTTTAATAAAAAAGAACTAAAATATTAACTATATTAGATGAATGAAGAAGAAAAATTCAAATTCACAAACAGACAGGAACGCAAACTCCGCACGGTTGTTGTCGCGCATGAGTCAGCTGTACAGAGGGAACGGCGAAGGAAATTACTCCAATACGAAAAAAGAAACAGAGAAAGACACAAAGTAATTAAACTCATGAATTATACTGTATTTTAATCAGTATGAATTCATATTCAGCTAGCTTTCTTCTTCAGTCCAGCTGCCTATACACTTGAGGCAAACCACCGCGTGTGCTCACAGCCCCACCCAACAGCGAATATAATTTCATAAAGATATATTTTTAAATGGGTTTTTTGTTGAATTTGAATTGAAATATCTCTTTAATGCTTTTTAGGATGAATTCTTTTTAAAAGAAGGCTTGTCTTCCTTCTTTTTTCATCATACCTCGTTCGGTTCTTGCATTATTCGCATCGGTCCTCTCCTTTGGATATTTGCGTCGGTGAAGTTGGCGCGTTTGTTGACTTTTAATTGTCCACTTCATCTCAGCTGTATATACGCTACATTTAGGGTTTAGGGTTTAGGGTTTAGGGTTTAGCTTTCCCATGGTTCAGTTTGAAGGCGTAGAAGACTGCCCCGAGGCAGCGGAGGGGAGCCGCTTACAGGCCCTCAAACAAGGCATGTTAACGAATGAAAATAATAATAAAGATGCATTAAAGCTGCTACATAATGAAGAAGACTCGCGGGGTGATGCTGCTGACGAAGACAGAACAGAGAAAAGCATCTTCCCGCAGCAGATTCAATCTGCGAAAGAAAGTCTTCATCTCCATGCAGTAGCAAATGAAGTAAAAGGATCTTCACCAGGTAAAGAGGCAAAAGAATCAAAAGTGATTTCTTGTCAAGAAGAACAACTGGTAAAAACAACTAATGACGCTGCAACAGGAGGAACTGCAGAAACAGCAGCAGCAGAAACAACTGCAGCAGAAACGGCAGCAGGAGAAACAGCAGCAGCAACAGCAGCAGCAGCAACAATAGCAGAAGCAACAACAGCAGCATCAACTGCAGATGCACAAACAGCAGCAGCAACAAATGTAGCATCTACAGAAGGAATGTCTAAGAATGCGCTTAGGAAGCAGCGGGCGCAGCAGCGGCTGCTGGAGGCGAAGGAGCGGCGTCGGTCTTTGCGTGCATCAGCAAAAAGGCAAAAAAAGAATTTAAAAAGAGAACAAGCAGCAGCAGCAGCAGCTGCAGCAGCAGCAGCAGCAGCAGAAGGAGAAGCAGGAGCAGCAGCAACAGAACCATCAACAGCAGAATCATCTGCATCAGCAGCAGCAGCAGCAGCACAAGACGCAGGTATATCTATTCGTATTTGTATTGATTGTGATTATGAAGACTTGCAGTGCGAGTCAGAGATATATTCTCTTGTGCAGCAATTGATGTATTCATATGGAGACGCAAATCGTCTTAACAGACAAAGAGAAAAAATTAAAAAGTCAGGAAGAAGATGGCGGAGCGGCTGGAGAACTGCTAAAACTGCTGCTGCTGCTGCTGCTGCATCATCTGATGCTGCTGCTGCAACAACTGCTGCCTCATCGGAAGATGCTGCTGCTGCTGCTGTTGCATCTGACGCTGCTGCTGCTGCCTCATCTGATGCTGCCGCTGCATCATCTGACGCTGCTGCTGCTGCCTCATCTGATGCTGCTGCTGCCTCATCTGATGCTGCTGCTGCAACAGCTGCTGCCGCTTCGGATGCTGCTGCATCTGCTGCTGCTGCTGCTTCATATGATGGAATGAAAGAGGAGAGAAACTCACAAAGCAATGAAGCAGAAACGCATGCAAACAAAGAAGCAGAGCAGATTCCTGCTGCTGCTCACTGCAGCAGCAGCAGCAACAGCAACAGCAACAGCAACAGCAGCATTGAAGGCACCAGCAACGACTGCAGAAGCAACGGCAGCAGCAGCAGCACAGCCACCACCACCAGCACCTCCAGCAGCAGCAGCACCCCTAGCAACAACATCATTAGCAGCAACAGCAACAGCAGCAGCAGCAGCAACAGCAGCAGCAGCAGCAAGAATGAAGAGCGTGCTGCAGTTGAGTTATGCATAGCTGGTGTAGGCCCGAGGGTATCTGCTGCTTTGCGTCGCGTGCAGTGTAATGGACAATGGAAATGCGAGATAACGACTTTATCTTTTGAAGAAAAGTTTAGAGATGAATGCGAAGAAGGAAGAGTAATATATTTAAGTGCTGATGCTGAAGAAGAAATAGATACACTCGAAGAAGACAAAGTTTATGTTGTAGGGGGGCTTGTAGATAGAAATAGATATAAAAATATTAGTCTTCATAGAAGTCAAAGTAAAAATATCAAAGCTTTCAAGCTGCCTATACACTCGAAATTCAAACATAAATTCGAAGGCTCCAGAATACTCACAGTCAACCAGGTAATACAAATTTATACTTATTTAATTAATTCTTTTATTTGTTTTTCTGTTTGTTTGTTTATATGTCTGTTTGTCTATATATATATATATATATGTATAATATGTGCACTGTATTATTTATGTATATTCGTTTCTCTTCATCTACTCCAAACCCAATGCCGCACCGTTATGTGTCATGTATATGTATGTATATTTATATATATACATGTATATATATATGTATATACATTATATATATATATATATATATTATGTATATAGGTATGTATCTCTCTATGCATTGTACAAAACAAGTAAATGTGCGCAATATATAAATATTATATAGAATTCCCGTATATACTCTGTGCCATGTTGCATGCATGCGTATATATATATAT
>NW_013549487.1:0-922 GCF_000499425.1 Eimeria acervulina | reverse complement strand
TATATATATATATATATATATATATAGATATATTGTATATATATGTATCTATATAGATATGTATATATATATGTATATATATATATATATGCACTTGAGTGTATAGATCTATACAGCAACACAGTACCTCCATGCAGACCATCTATTATGTATGATTGCTGCTGCTGCTGCTGCTGCTGCTGTTGCTGCTGCTGCTGCTGCAGGTGGTGTCTATTTTGATTGCTTTTGCTGAATTTGGAGATTGGAGTTTGTCTTTTTCTCGCGTTTTACCGCGAAGGAAGACAGCGGGGGATATACAAAAAGAAGAAGAAAGCTCATTGACTTCAAATGTGTTGTTAGAAGGATAGAGAAGAAATAAATATTATATATTTGATATTATATATACATATATATATGTCTATGTATATGTATATATATATGTATATAATATATATATATATATATATATATATATTTGTTTATACTTTTCTTTGTCTAATTGCTTTTAAATGTTTTTTATTTGTTTAAATTGATGCTTCAAGCCGTTTTTTCAATTTCTTTTTTTATTGGCTATCATTTGTTTTAAAACCTTCTTTATATTCTTTTTATTGTTTAAATATACTTCTTGTCTTTAATCAGAGACAGCAAATGCGTTGATAGAGAGAAACATACGAAGAGCTTTTGAATTGCTTAGACGGAAGAAGATAGGATGTTGATAGAAAAAGAAAGATAATGTTTTTTTGCTTAATTCAATACTCTTTAAATTAATTTACTTGTTTATATATTTTTTTTATTATTCAAAAAATACTTTAACTAGCTTCTACTCGTTTAGATATCTTTAAAATATTTTTTATTTGTTTTTTACCTACTCTTTAATTCTCTTTCTATTGTTTAAATACGCCTTATGTGTAGTATGAAAAGCATATATATATATATATATATA
>NW_013549488.1:7742-12127 GCF_000499425.1 Eimeria acervulina | reverse complement strand
AGCAGCACGAGCAGCAGCAGCAGCAGCACGAGCAGCAGCAGCAGCAGCACGAGCAGCAGCAGCAACAGCAAGAGAAGTATAGGGTGTACGTACTCTGTTGTGTGGAGGTAATAGCGGAGAGAACAGAGAGACGGTTTACTCTGCTTTTAATATTTGACGCCGTCCCAAATTCATCTGCGAGCATTTTGCTTATTCTGCTGACTTCATCTTTAGGTTTTATTACTAAACTAATCATTGATGTGCCGTTGCTGCAGCAGCAATAAAAGAAAAAGAAAGCAAAACATCAAGCTATTATTGTGTCTGTTGCAATGGGTATAAAGACAGTATTTAATTGTTAAATAATCAGAAGAAAGACAGAAAAATAAAGTTTTATATGCAATTATAATCAGTATAAACAACATATATAATTAATGCATAAGACATGCTGAACACACTGTAGATATAAATAATAATAATTCAAACAGCAATAACAATAATAATAATAATAATAATAATAATAATAATAATAATAATAATAATAGGAATGTTAATATAATAATCATAATTATATTAACAACACTTACAACGATATTCCGATTATATCCATAATAAAATAATAACAATACCAAAAACAAGAATAAAAATAATAATCATAATCATAATAATTAAAAGTATTAATTAAAAATAAAGATAATAATAATCATAACTCACAATAGTTAAAAGAACATTATTAAAGAGAAATAATATATGTTATCCTTAAATCCATAACAATCATATTCATAGTAAATAAAGGAATATTCTTTAAGAATAATAATATATATTATTCTAAAATATATAATAACAATGATAGTGATATTACTTAAAAGAATATTAATATTATTTCCTTACCCTCTTGCGGCTTGTAGAGTTTTGATGAGTTGTTTGATCTTCCATTGTTCAATTGACTGATCGAGATCCGCCATTTTAATATTTGTTTATTTAAATGACTTTCTTATTATATTGCTTTTTTTGCAGATTGTGCTTATTCTGCGGTGTATAGGCAGTTGAATCTGCACGAAAGAGGTGGAAAGCGCCAGGTAAAATGGGGTTTAAGCACCTCAAAAGAATTCTTTTGCTTTGATGAAGTTCATTCAGATAGAGATCAGCGAAGAAATGACAAAAAGACCCAGTGGATGTTCTTTTTTCCAGCAAGAATCGCCTGATGTAAACACGAGAAAAGACGAGAAGAAAGCTGCACCGTTGAGCTCGGCAGAGGCCGAGTGGGTGTTCTTTTGACGAGACAGCATGAAAAAGAACGAAAAACAAAAAAAGAAACACAAAAGAATAGAAATGATGAGAATATATGCAAGAAAGCTGCACAAACAAGCAAACCGCCTGTGGAGCTCAGCAGACACCTGAAGCGGAAGAAACCCAATATAAAGGCATTCGTCGGCAGCCTCTTAACCTCCTGAATGAGGAAAAGAAAATGAGAAAATATAAATATATTTCTTTTATGAATTCAACACCCAATTTAAAGAAACATTGCTATCTTCTTCGATGCATGCACGCCAGCCCCATCGCAACGACTGATAATACCCGTTGCAGATTTAATCGAATTTTATTAATTTTGCATAAAAGGCAGCGCCCCACAGCATAAATTTAAAACCTTAAGAAATTAATATATTTATTTCAATTAATTTATTTTATATTTCTCTATTTTCTGCTATTTTCACCTCTGTTTCTTCTCATTCCTTCGCTTGCAACAGCCCCTAAAGGGGGGGGCAGCGTTCGTTGTCAGTGGGCAACAAGTAGCTCTTTTATTCCTTTTATTTCTCTTTGTTTTTTAAATTGCGTTTAATTAATTAAAAGGAATTAAATAGGTGCATTTAGCCCGTTGTTGTTCTAAAAAAGAAGCAGAACCACAGCAGCACCAAACTAATGCTTGCATGTGCACACGCTCGCCGCATCGCTCGTATGCAAATAAAATATATTTTTCTCTTATTAACTTTAGCTGCACCTATATACAGCGTCTTTAAGACTTTATTAGGGTTTTTAACTACTGTATTTATATTAGTAGAGTAATGTTTACATATTATATTTAAAAATATTATATTTAAATTAGCATATTAATGTTTATATACTGTATTTCCATTAGTATATTAATGTTTATTTATTGTATTTCCATTAGTATATTAATGTTTATATCCTTCTTTGTGCAGTTCTTCTCTGTCTTTATAAATATTTAAGCTGCACCAGAAGGGGGGTTGGCTCTATTTGACTGGTGAGCGGCCCTGCAGCAGCAGCAGCAGCAGCAGCAGCAGCAGCAAGAACAGCAGCAGTAGGAGACTCATTAGCGTGTGTACTTGTGTTTTATATAGACAGATATTATACTAAAAGCTTCGTTTGCTGCTGCCACTTCGATTACACCTAAAGTGCTGCTGTCTTCATAAAAGATAAAACAAAAATGTTTGAAGCAAGCAATTTTAAAGAAGAACAAACACCGAAAAGCAGCAGCACATAACGGTGTCTGCAGCATTCATTTCTGGTGCTGCTGCTGCTGCTGCTGCTTCTGGGTTGTTGTTGTTGTCGGTTCTGCTGCTTCTGTTGGTGTTGTTATTGTTGTTGCTGCTGCTGCTGTGTCTTTTAATGCTGTTCGTTTTGTTGCTGCTGCACTTGCTGCTGTTGCTGCAATACTTGCTGCTGCTGCTGCAGCACTTTTTGCTGCGACTACCCCTGTTACTTCAGTGTGCTCCATCGGTTGTTGCTGCTGCTTCTGTTGCCGCTGCTTCTGTTGCTGCTGCTTCTGTTGCTGCTGCTTTTGTTGCTGCTGCTTCTGTTGCTGCTGCTTCTGTTGCTGCTGCTTCTGTTGCTGCTGCTTCTCTAGCTACGGCAAGAAGCGAAGCAGCTCGTCCTGTTTGTGTCAACGACCAGTGCTGCTGCTGCTGCTGCTTCTGATGCTTCTGCTGCTGCTACTGCTGCAGCTAGTAGTGTTTGTGCTATTGCTGCTGCCAGTGCTACAGAGGTGCAGGTAATGAGTGTGCTGCAGCAGCAGGAGGAGCTGCTGCTGCTGCTGTTGCTGCTGTATAATGTTTGTTCTCTTTTGATTAAAACAAACAACGTCATTAAAAGAATATTTGTTTCTTCTTTAAAGCAAAAAACAACAATAAAACATATTTTGTTTGTTTTATTTATATAAAGCACACAAGACAAAGGATAAGTTTTTTAAATTAAACAAAGGGAGATAAAAACATAAAAAGATATTTATTTAAATAAAAAGCAGCTCTAATAAACATCATAATAGAATGATAATAATAAATAATTAATTACTATATACTATTTAATTATTATATTGCATCATAAGTTAAATAATATATAATAATTATTTTTTTATTTATTCAAATAAAGAACAGCTCTAATAAACATTATAATAGAATAAAAATAATAATTATTTATTCTACATTATTTAATTATGATTACATAATAATTATATAATTAATAGATTAATTATAATTAATTAATATAATTATAATATTTAAAATAAACAAAGAACATCTTCTGCATTCAGCCGCCTGTACATTTCGTGCAAATCCTTCATATGCTGAGCCCAGCTGAGATACAAAACAAAAACAAAAAAATAAAAATATAAAATATTAATTAGGTAAAATAAATAAATAAATATGCATTATAAGCAAACAAAAAATAAAAAGAATTAAAAAATTAGCAAAGCAAACAAAAATAAATAATATTAATTAGTTAAAAGCAAACAAAACAAAAGAAATTCAACCCTAAAATAAACAAACAAACATATAAACAAATAAACAAATAAAAAGAAAATAAACAATTAAAAAAATAAACAAATAGAAAACAAATAAGCAAACAAACAAACAAATAAACAAACAAACAAACAAACAAACAAACAAACAAACAAACAAACAAACAAACAAACAAACACACGAATAGACAAACAAAAGAACTGAATAAACAAAACAGTAAAACAAATAAAGCAAACAAGACAAATAAACAAACAAATAAGCAAATAAATAAGCAAACAAATAAATAAATAACAAGCAAATAAATAAACAAATAAATAAACAAATAAGTAGATAATAAACAAACAAATAAACAAAGAAGAAGATAAAATTAATTACCGAGGTATTTTATTAATGGGTTTAATATCAAAGTCTATTATTCGCATTCTCTCAAATATAATTAATGAAGAGCCTGCAGGGGTTTTTAAAGAAGAAAGAAAAGAAAAAGAATTAAAAGAAAGTATCTTTAAAACTTCTTCGTTTATATCATCTGCAGCAAACAAACAAATGCATAAATAAATAAACAAATATACTTACAAATAATCTAAAAGATAAAACTATAATAATATACTAAAATAAAACAAAATAAAACAAAATAAATAAAAATAAAATAAAATA
>NW_013549488.1:919-3419 GCF_000499425.1 Eimeria acervulina | reverse complement strand
TGTGAGCCATTGCTACTGCTGCTGCTGCTGCTGCTGCTGCTGCTGCTGCAGCTGCTGCTGCTGGCATTGGGTTCATTCGATGCCTCCCTGCTACTGCTGCTGCTGCTGCTGCTGCTGTTCCTCCAGCTTCCGCTGCTCTGGCTCCTGGTGGTTCTGCTGCTCTCGCAGTCCCTGCAGCTCCTGCTGCTGCAGCTGCTGTTATTGCTGCTGCTGCTGCTGCTGTTGCTGTTGTTGTTGCTGCTGCTGCTTTCGTTGCTGCTGCTGCTGTTGTTGCTGCTGTTGTTAATGCAGATGTTGTTTGTGTGCTGCTGCAGCGCATGCAGTTGCTGCAGATGGAGAGCAGCTTGTGCTGCAACTAAAGAAATGCAGCTACATTTTGTCTTTCTGAACTTAAATACAAATGAAGGCTTTGGGGTGTACGTGCAGACCAGCTGCTGCCCCCCTTCACCTACAACGCGCCATTTGTCTTTATCTATCTTATGATGCTGCAGCACTTCTGCTGCTGTTGCTGTTGCTGTTGCTTCTTCTTGTGCATGCTGCATTTGCTACTCTGGGCTCTGTTGCCGCTGCTGCTGCGGCACTTCCTGTAGCGGCTGCTGCTGCTGGACTACTTGTTGCTGCTGCAGCTTTACCGGTTACTGCTGCTGCTGCTGCTGTTGTTGTTGTTGTTTTTCTATGAGTTGCTGCTGTTGTTGCTGCAGCCGCTGCTGTTTTTCGGTCTTTTGTTGCGGCTGCTGCTGTAGTTGTTGGTGCTGTATTAATATTTGTTTGTTTTTGCGCATTTCTATTTCTTTTCCTGTGCTTTGTTTGCTTTACTTGTTTTGTTTGTTGCCGATGCATGCAGCAAATGTTTGGAGGGAATGCTGCAGGTTTTGTTTATTCTTCTGCTTTTCTCTCTTCATCTTTTTGTTTGTTTGTTTTATTTTTATTATTTCAGCAAGAAAAAAACAAATACATTTTCTGTTTGCCGTTGAAGGCAAACCGGAAGTAGAAGAAGAAAGCAGCAGACAGCCGCCGGGCTTTTAGGGTTTTTCGTGATAAATGCAGCTAAGATAAGGGATAAAGACAATATAAGCATTAAATTAAAGTATATTCAAAGTAAAAAGAAACAAATAAAGAATATTCAAAAGAAAGACATTAAGAGTTTTCATGCATATTCAACAGTCGATCATAGGAACACCGTTGCGGTGTATAGGCAGCTTGTTTTGTTTCTTTAGCAGTTTCTTGAATAAATTGTCCAATTTTTTGCATATTCATAGATTTACGTAAATTTATTTTAAATTTATTTTAACTATTTCAACTGAAAACAGAAAAAGAAAATCCCTTTAAGCCGTCGTTTGCCTTCGGTCTTTGTCTATGAAACAACTCTCATTTGCAATGAACGAAGAAGAAAACAGCAGGGAAAACACCGAACAAAACAAGTAAATTAATAATAATTATATTATTAATATATATAATATTTATAGGATTTATGATAAACTTATGAGGAGGCGCTAACAAATACAAGGAAGCCTTCATGCAGCCCCTCCTATGCAACGCAAGCAGTAAAAACTGATTTCAAATAAATAAATAAATAAATAAATAAATAAATAAATAAAATATGAATAGATAAAAACGAAATAAAATAAGTAGATAAATAAAATATAAATAAAACTACTGCAATTGTTTCCTCCAGTTGAGTGTGAATTATATTGAATATGAAGATATTATCAAAATCTAAGAAGCGATCCGAAGGCGTTGAATATATCTTTCCTTCTGTTCACTGACAACACTTCAAGAAGCTGCTCAAACCCTAAACCCTAAACCCTAAACCCTAAACCCTAAACCCTAAGCCTTCATCCCCTGAGGAGAGGCAATCTTAGAACAGCGTCTAAACCGTAACCCTAAGCCATCAGCATTCTCTTTTCTTTTTCTGCTGCAGTTTTGTTTGCAGTGCCCCTAAATTCAACTAATGATTAAAACGCGAGAAGAATAAACAGAAATAGAACAACACAAATATGCATGCATGCATAACATGCATGCGTATTTATTTATAGTAGCAAAACGAGAAAAAAAAAGAAAAGAAACAGAATAAAAGGAAGAGGCAAACGAAGAAAAAAAGAAAAGCAAAAGAGCTTTCTATTTGATAAAAATAGAGCAGCAAGCGATATAAAAACAAATTAAGAATAAATTAAAAAAATAATGAATACGACAAAGAAAATAAATACAAGCGAAAAAGTCTTAGATATATAAAAAGAGTTTAAATAATAAACGAAAAGAGTTAATTTAATAAGAGAATAAAGTGAAGAAATAAAAGCAAAAGGAGTTTTCGATATAAAAAGAAAAAGAAGAGAAATAAATGCATACATACATACATACAGATATATGTATATCTTATATACACATCTATCGAGAGATATATTTATATATAATATTTTTAATCGTAGGTATATATATACATACATATATATGTATTCATATATATAATATACATTATATATATGTATATTATATATATATA
>NW_013549488.1:0-819 GCF_000499425.1 Eimeria acervulina | reverse complement strand
TATAACTTTTAATTAGAAAAGCAAAAGAGTAAATAAAATAATTTTTGTTAGTCGATATATCGCTGGAGGAATTTCTTGTGGAATTCGCTTCGAACCGGATCGTTGATGAAGCTGCAGTGTACAGACACCGCAAATAAATAAATAAAATAAATATATATATATTAATTAAATAGAAGTAATGTGCTCATCAACGCCACAACATAACAAGAACAAGCAGAAAGGAGAGAGAAAGCAGAACAAAGACAAACAGAAGAACGATAAAACAAGAAACAGCTAAGAAAAGAAAAAAGAAGATAAAAATAAAAAGAACAGAAAAAAGGTGGGGGCAGAGCAAAGAATAATAAAAGAAAAAGAAAAAGAATAATAAAAGAAAAAGAAAGAGAATAACAAAAGAAAAAGAAAAAGAAAAAGAATAATAAAAGAAAAAGAAAAAGAATAATAAAAGTAAAGAAGAAGAAGAAGAAGAATGCTGTAAAGAAGAAGAATAGAAAAAACAGAAAAATAAAAAAAATAAAGAAGCAAAAGAAAGGAAATGAAAAGAGTAGCAGAAGAAAACAAATATATATCCAACCCATTTATACTCACCAATATTATTATTATTATTATTATTATTATTATTATTATTATTATTATTGTTTTATTATTATTATTATTATTTATTGTTATGCTTGTTTTTATTTTTATTCATCAAATATATTGAAACGAAATTTAGTAAAAAAACGATAAACAAAAATAAATAGCAATTCATCTCCAGTGGTATTTATTATTATTATTATTAGCACATAATGATAATGATAATAATAATAATAATGATAATAA
>NW_013549489.1:3857-12245 GCF_000499425.1 Eimeria acervulina | reverse complement strand
ATTATTATGTCTTTGTCTTTATGTGTCTTTGCACATATTATTATGTCTTTGTCTTTATGTGTCTCTGCACATATTATTATGTCTTTGTCTTTATGTGTCTTTGCACATATTATTATGTCTTTGTCTTTCAGATTGTCTTCGCGCTGCGGCAGCTAAGTCGCAGCAGATGGCAGGTGCAGCAGCGGGTTTGTAAACATCTGCTGCACTCGCTTGCTGCTGCTTTATATGCATTCAGCAGTGTTGAGTTCGTTGGGGTTTGTTTGTCTTTGCTGCAAGTCCGCAATACTCTAAATATCATTAATTAATTAATTAATCCGTTTATGTTTACTTATTTAATAAAAATATATTAATTAGTAAATACATATGTATATAAATACACATGTATATATATATACATATACGTATATATATGTATGTATATGTAGATATAGATATAAAAAAGAGTTATATAACGAATTAAATACGTAAATGCATATTTAAATAAATAAAACAAATAGATAAATACACAAATAAATAAATAAATAAATAAATAAAGAGTACTTTAATAATAGCAATGTAGAGAACAACAAAAGCAAAAAAATAAACAATAAAAACAGAGACGATCAAACACGCAAACAAATATACAAATGCAAGCACGCCATAGCCTAAATATAATTAATCAATTAAATTGCTGCACAAGACACACCGCGTGCCCCTCATATATATATATATATATATATATATATATATATATATTAATTCATAGAGTACTATGTTTTATGAGAAATGTTTATTGAATACTCTGTAAACTGACTTACACACTGTTACTACAGCCACTGCTATTTGTGCTGCTGTTTGCTGCTGCTGCTGCTGCTGCTGCTGCTGCTGCTGAGCAGACACTGGCTGGCTACAAGCCAAACTGTTTTGACATGAAGGCAGCGGGCATTCAGGTAGGCCGCCTGCTAGGCACAGGCTGCTGCTGCTGCTGCTGCTTCTTACGCTGCGGCTGCTGCACCTTTAAATAAACTTTTTATCCAAGCAGCACAACTGTAGGAGTTGTTGCACCAGCAGCACAGATGCTGCTGCAACACCTGCTGCTGATATTACTTCTACTGATGTTACTAATACCACAACTATGTTACTATTGCTGCTGCTGCTGTTGCTGCTGCTGTTGCTGCTGCTGCAGGAAGCGTTGATGTCGATGTTGCGGCGGACGAAGCTGGATATTCTTTACCACCGCGTGGCGAATCTTCAGGAGCGCATCAACACCCAAACTAAATACGACTACTTCGCTATATAGCTAGCTAGCTAACCAGCTAGCTGCCTTGCTAGCTAGTTAGCTAGCTGGCTGGCTAGCTAGGTAGCTAGGTGTTGGTTCTGCATCGACTAGTCAGCTAGCTAGCGACACCGCGATGGGTTGCCTCAAGCACAGGCAGCAAACTCTCTGGCTTTGAGCCTGGGCAGCTAGCTAGCTAGCCATCAACGGACCTAGCTAGATGTAGCTTGGCTAGTTGCAAGCTAACTAGGCACAAACGACCGTGGCAGCAGCTCGCGGCAGTGGCTCCCCACATTCCGCAGGTGCGAGCTATTTAGGTGGCTGGCTAGCTAGCTAGCTAGCTAGCTGGCTGCCTGGCTGTATAGCTGGGCAGCGAGCTGCATTTGACTAAGGACGAGAAGCAGACCTTTAAAAATCTGTTTGTCAGTTGAGACGACTGCTGCTGCAGCTGCTGCTTTTGCTACTGCTGCGGCTGCTGCTGCCATTGCGTGGTGCTGCTATTTATCCCCCAGAAACGCTGCGACAAGTTGCTGCTGCTGCAGCAGCAACTTCTTGCGTGTGGGCTGTCTATCGAAGAGGGACACGATTTGCTGCTGCAGGTGACGCAGCAGCAGCAGCGACGCCCTCTCGCTGCACTGCTGCAGCGCCGCCGCAGCAGAGCGCACCTCTCCAGGCGTTGCCTCGTTGCTGCTGCCGCTACTGTTTCTGCTACTGAGTAGAGTGGATACAGCTGCTGCTGCTTCTGGCTGCTGCTGCAGCAGCTCGTTCTCGAAGTTGTAGCAGCGCTGAAGCAGCAACTCCCAGAAGGTGACTGCGTAATGCCGTCTTAGGGGCAGCCGGACCAAAACTTGAGGCCGCAGTAGCTGCTGCAGCAGCAGCAGCTGCTGCTGCTGCCCCGGCCTGTTCTCTTTAAGGTGCAGCGGCTTTTGCTGCTGCTGCAAGTCTCTGCCCAGCAGCAAGTGTCTCCCCAGCAGCAAACTTGCTGCAGCACATGCGAGCCCTCTCAGGTCGATGCCGTGAAGGGCCCAACAATTCTTCGGGTCTGCAGCGGACACAGCGCACTCCCTGCTGCTGCTGCTGCTGCTGCTGCTGTGATGCAGCGGCTGCTTGTTGCGGTGGTGCTGTTGCTTGTATTGCTGCTGCTGCTGCTTGTGCAGGTGCTGTTTCGTGCGCTCGAGAGCGGACAGCAGCAGCAGCAGCACAGCAGCAGTAGCACAATAGCAGGAAAAGCAACACGCAGCACGAGCAGCAGCAGCAGCAAGGCCTTACCATCGTACTGGGGTGTAGTAGGTGGCTCTACAGGGCAGACACCGCAGCACAAGGCGCGGCAATCGATCCCAGTAGCCAAGTCGATCCCAAAGAGTTCAATTGCTGCTGCTTCGCCTTCCGGCAGCAGCGGGTGACTCTGCTGCTGCTTCTGCTGCTGCTTCTGCTGCTGCTGCAGTGCTGTGGCTGCTGCGGCAGCGGGAGCCACCACGAAGCTGCTCAAACTGATGTTGCAGTGCAGCAGCCCCACCTGAGAAGATGCCGCAGCAGCTCCACACATGCAATCCCCGGCAGAAAGAGCGCAGCAGCAGCAACAACAACAACAGCATCAGCAGCCTTGCTGACCTGGTGCAGTTGCTGCAGCAGCTTCAGCTGTTCAAACACTAGAAACAAACAAAGCTCCTCTGGAGGGATGACGCCCCTGCGCAGCGACAACGAGAAGCAGCAACACACCAACATGGAAGGCGCTGCTGCAGCATCAGCAGCAGCAACAGCAGCAGCAGAGACTGCGTAGATATTGATTGAACAAAGCAGCTAAACTCCATCATTTTCGCAAGTGGCACCGCAGCAGCAGCAGCAGCAGCAACAACAACAACAGAAACAGCAGCGGCAACAGCAGCAGCAGCTGCAACAGCAGCAAAGGTGAACACCGAGGAGCAGCACAGCAGCGGAAGCAACAGCATATGAGCAGCAGCAGACTTCTCAATATAGAGCTGGTTGATTGTCTTCAACAGCGAGGCCGACTGAGGCACCGCGGGGGTCAGTAGGAGGGTCATATCTCTGTCTCTGCCGCTGTTGCTGCTGCTGGCACTCTTGCTGCTGCTTGAATGACTGTGGAGTTGGGGCTGGTGTTGCTGAGCAGTGAAGGCTTCTCTGTGGGGCTGCTGCTGCTGCTGCTGCTGCTGCTGCTTGTGCTGGGGAGGCTGCAGCGCATGCAAGAAATTGACGTGTCGCTGCAGCAGCTGCTGCAGCAGCACTCCGCCTAAACAGTCGGAAGCAGCAAGAGATGAGGAGGCGCAGAAGTGAGCTTCAAAGGGCAGCAGCCATTTCGCCTCAGCAGCAGCAGCAGCAACGGGTCCTGCTGCAGCAGCTGCAGCAGCAGGCTTAGCTGGTGGCTCTTCTGTGCGAGGAACAGCAGCAGCAGCAGTAGAGGGCGCGGCAGCTGCATGAGGAGTCAGGGCAACTGCGATGCTGCTGGTGCTGCTGACGGCTGTGCTGCAGTTGCTGTTGCCCTTGCTGCTGTTGCTGCTGTTGCGCTGGAAAGTTAGCTTCCCGCTGCTCGTCTCGCTGCTGCTGCTGCTGCTGCTGCAGCACTCATCCTTGAGAGCTGCATTGAGAGGGCTTCCTGAGCATTCCTGCAGCCCATAGACGTCGAGGGACAGAAGCAGGCTGCTGTTGGCGCTGTTGCAGTTGCTGCTGTTGCAGCTGCTGCTGCTGCTGATGGTGCTGTTGCTGATGGTGCTGCTGAAGCTGCTTCTATTCTCCCTAGATGCCAAAGGAACGCGTTGCTGCTGCAGCTGCCGAGACTGCAGCACAGAGCAGCAGCTGCTCTTGCTGGTGTTTTTCTTGCTGCTGCTGCTGCTGCTGCACTTGGTGTTGCTGCTGGTGTTTCCTTGTGTCCTTGAGACAGGCAGCAGGGCCATTCGATGCCTCGGGGTTTGTTGAGGACTTGCCACGTCGTTGCTTCTGCTGCTTTTGCTGCTGCTGCTGCGGCTACCGTCGCTGCTGCAGCAGCAACGAGCCAAGGATCGAATGCAGAAGAGCTTCCCCAGCAGTAACTCGCGGAGCGAAGCACTGCCAGCATTAAACTGCAACAGCAGCAGCAGCAGCAGCAGCACAGTAGCAGCAAGTGAAACAAGTGGAAACAGCAGCAGCTGGTGTGGCAGCAGCACAACTCCACGCAAGGGCTGCAAGCATGAGGTGAGTGGATGCGAACAGCGGCGCAACCCTAAACCCTAAACCCTAAACCGTAAACCCTAAGCCCTAGGTGACTTACAAACAACTTCGCTGTCACTGGAAGGGGCGCCGACGCCAAAGGAGAAGGAGCAACAGGCAGCAAACATCCGCTGAAAATTCGCGGAGCTGCTGCTGCTGCTGCTGGCTCTTTGCTGCTCCCTACAGCAGGCCCTGCTGCTGCTGCTGCTACTGCTGTTGTGTCGATATCCTCCTTCAGCAGCAGCAAACGACGGGGCGGCCTGCCGCAGTCTTGCCCCTGAAGCAGCAAGAAGGTCCTAACCTTGCCTGCTGCTGCTGCTGCTGCTGCCGCTGCTGCACCAGAAGCAACAGGCTTTTTCCTGAGGGCCCCAGAAAGGTGTGAAGGGCCTTGAGTCACGGCTCCTGCTGCTGCTGAACTTGCTGCTGCTGTTGCTGCTGCAATAGCAGCAAAACTCTCATAGTCAACGGGTAGCGTGAAGTCTGCTGCTGTTGCTGCTGCTGGTGCTGCAGCTGTTGCTGCTGCTGTTGCTACTGATCCTGCCTCCCTCATTGGAGATAGTTTCTGGCTGTATGCGAAGCTGCTGCTGCTGCTTCCCTTGCTGATGCTTCTGTTGCTGCTTCTGCTTTTGCTGCTGGAGGAACGGTGAAGGGCTGCAGAGGAGCCACTGCTGCTGGCCTTGCTGCTGTTGCTGCTGCTGCTGCTCTTGCTGCTGCTGCTACAGGAGTAGCTGTAGACCGCGTACGAAGGAGTTGAAGGTGGGACAAGAGACAGCAGCAGCGGAAGCATGGTGCTTCCGCTGCAGGGCCAGCTGCTGCTGCAGCATGGGTAAGTCTGCTGCTGCCGCAACCGCTGGATCTCCTGTAGAACCTGCTGCTGGAGCTGCTGTCGATGGGATAGGGGTGCAGCAGCAGCATCAGCAGCAGGGCCGTCGTTTCTGCAGCGGCCTAGCACAGCACAAAGAGGAGGCAGCAGCAGCATTGCTGCAGCGGCGTCGTCCTGCTGTTGCTGCCAGTCAGCATTGCACAGCGACACAAACCTGAAAACAAAGTAAGCAGCAGCAACAACAGCAGCAACAAAACTCTAAGCTTCAGACGGATTGGGGGTTGGGAGGGGCTTGCAGTTTCATGTTTGTGATTTAGGGTTTAGGTTTAGGTTTAGGTTTAGGGTTTAGGGTTGAGGGGTTGCCTGTCCTTGTTGCCGATGCAAGAGAAATCAACAGCAGTTGCCGCTGCTGCTGCTTCTTCAGGAAGCAGCTGCTGCTGCAGCAGATGCAGCAGCAGCTGCAGCTCTTCTTCACTTGCTGCTTCTCCAGCAGCAGGGGCATCTGCTGCTGCAGTCCGTTGCAACCTCTCCCTCAGCGAAGGCAAGGGCAGCAGCAGCTGCTGCTGTTGCTGCTGCAGCACACGAGACACCCGGCTGTCAGCCAGGCCCTTCCCCACATGCTTCCGCAGCAAATTCTCAAGCAGCTGCTGCTCTCGCTGCACTCTCCCCTGCCGCTGCTGCTGCTGCTGCTTCCGCTGCTGCTGCAAATCATGCTTCAAGTGCTGCCTGAGCTGGGGGGGAGATCGCGGTGTGTCTGCAGGTTGTTGATTCGATTGTCTGAAACAATATGCTTCCTGCTGCTGCTGCTGCTGCTCGTTCTGTTGCTGCTGCTGTTGCTTTTGCTGCTGCTGATCTTGGAGTATTCTGGATCGTCTCTTAAAGTCTTTTGCTGCCTCTGCAGCAGCAGCTGCGTCCACCGCAGGACTGCCGGAGAATCGAGCAGCAGCAGCAGCAGCAGCAGCAGTAGCAGCAGCACGGGATGTTCCTTCTGCGTGGCCCATTTCTGCTGCTGGAGAGGGGACTAACAGACGGGTGCTGGTGTTGCTGCTTCTGCAGCTGAGTGCTTCTGTTCGTTGCGTCTGCTGCTGCGGCTGCACCTGCTGCTGCATCGGCTGCTGCTGCCATTCCTTGCAAGGCCTCAGCTGAGGCAAAGCAAATACATCAACCCCGCTGCTGTTGCTGCTGGTGCTGCTGAAAGGAAGAGAGGAAGGGCCGCCCATGCTTGCAGCAGGATAAACCCTTCGGGGCGGATGTGGCTGTAATTGAGGCTCCTTTGGCGCCTTTTGCGAAACCTGCTGCAGTTGCTGCTGCTGCTGCTGCTGCTGCTGCTGCTTTTGCTGCTCGAGCTCACCTTGCAGCTTCGGATGCCTAGAGAAGATACACCGGGCATTCATGGGTTTAGTGGAGACCTTACTATACAGCATGTCTTTCTCAGCAGAAGCAGCTGCTGCTGCTGCAGCAGCTGCTGCTGCAGCTGCTTCTGCTGCTGCCTTTGCAGTAGCAGCCTCAGCCTCACGATGCACATGTAGCGAAGTTCGCCCTTGCTGCTGCTGCTTCTGCTTCTGCTGCTGCTCCTTCTCTGCAGGAACAGCTGCAGTAACTAATGGAGAGCCGTGTGCAATAGCGGCAGCGGCTGCTGCTGCAGTTGCTGCTGCTGCTGTGTCTGCCCAGGCCTTCAAAGGTGCCTCTGGTGCGAAGAGCTCAACGGGTGTTGTGTGGGCTGTAGAGACACAGGTAATGCTTTTGAATGGAGGACTCAAAGACAGCAAATGCGGCTGCTGCAATTGCTGCTGCTGCTGCATGTGCTGCTGATGCTGCTGTTGCGGCGGCGATACCTGAGGGCCAGGGGTGCGGAAGAAGTGGCCGCTACTGCGCCGAGTTCGCAGCTCAGGAGCAGCAATAGGAATTGAACAGTGAATGGTGCTGCTGTTGCTGCTGCTGCTGCTGCTGCTGCTCGGCAGCCCAGGGGAAGTCAGCGCAGCAACACCAAAATCTGAAGCGCGTGCTGCTTCAGAAGCAGAGGACTCACCCTGCAGCAGTAGCAGGGAGGCTTCTGCTGCACTCACTTCCGCAGCTCCAGTCAAGAACCCTGTCTGCTGCTCTGTTTGCTGGCTATGCTGCAGCGGCTGCTGCTGCCGCTGCAGCTTCTGATGCTGCGGCCCACTACAGTTCCCCTCCATCTTGTTGCAGGCTCTGCTGCTGCTGCAGCTGCTGCGGTTGCTGCAGTTACTGGCTGCCTCCTAGTGGAGGGGGGTTTTGGCTGCAACCCCAAAACCCTCAATTAGGGCTTAGCCTCATCTCTTAACCTTGAGTGTAGAAAGAAGAGGAAAAAAGAACAAAAATGAGTATAAATGAATTCTAGCAAGAAGCAGAACAACTTTTTCTGTCTTTCTTTAGAGCTTTAGCTCCCCCCAGCATCACGTCGGTGGGGTTGTTGTGTGTGTCTGCTGCCGGCGCAGCAAATGCAGCAGCAGCAGCTGCTGCTGCTGCTGCTGCTGCAGCTATTGCTGCAGCATCAAAAATCCATTAAGAAATAATATTTTGAGTTTTTTATGCCTGAGAATACACCAGCGCTAAGAAGCCAGCCCATTCAATACGGAATCTTTGCCGTGTCGGCCGAGGGGCCCCATAGGACGCTAAACCCTAAACCCTAAACCCTAAACCCTAAACACCAGGCCTCAAACGAACACTAAACCGTGAGCAATGGACCCTGTGGATCAGACAGACTCGCAGATCCTCTGCATACTCCGGAGGTTGAGGGTTTAGGGTTTAGTTGCAAAGAACCTAATGAAGTTGATGCCCTCCTCATGTTAGGGTTTATGGTTTAGCCGCATAAAGGGTATAGGGTTTAGCAACATAAAGAAAATAGAATAGGCCTGAGACTTTCTGTGTCTGGGGCCCCGGGTTTTCTGTCTGGTGTTGTGCAAGGGGTGTTTGTAAGCCGTTTCTCTTTTTTCTCTGCGCCTCCCGTTGCTACTTTTGTTTCTCTCTGCCTCTCTCTTCTGGCTGTCTCCTTTCAATCTCGCAGAGCCCACTAACCCTTACTTCTCCTCCTCCCCTCATAGAACGCGGCAGAATATATAAAATATATATATATATATATATATAT
>NW_013549489.1:0-3757 GCF_000499425.1 Eimeria acervulina | reverse complement strand
ATATATATATATATATATATATATGGATAGCTAGATAAAATATGCATAATGGTATTTGATTGTGTTCCCGTTGCTGTATGTAGTACATATTCATATATTTATATTTATACTTAACAATGCAGATAATGTTCATGCTGCGTATTGCAGAGCAGTAACATACATATATCCACCTCATACATATGTATATATATATATATATATATATATATATATATTCATATATATACATATATATATAAAGCAATGTATTTGTATATTGATGTGTGCATGTGTACGCACATTTATATACACATATACGCATGTATTAATACATGTGCGTATTCCTTTGTCTCTTGCTGAGGAATCAGCGGATTAATGAGAGATGTGTTCTGCCTCAACAAGAGACATAGGAATACTTATTGAAATAGTGCGGAGAGACTTAAGGGCCTCTGATTGTGCTGCATTGTGTCTCTTCTGGAGTGCTTGTCTGCCGTTTGCTGCTGCCATTCCTGTTCGCTGCTGTCCCTTCTATCTGACAGCAGTGTCTGTTACTCGGCTGGGTCCGACCGTTGTTGCGGTGCACAGACCCGTCTGCTGTATCCGCATGCGACCCTACGCCATAAACCCTAAAATAGAAAGACGTGTTACAGGCAAGGCTGGTGGGCACTGAAGCCCCCAAGAGTATAGGTTTGAGGGTTTAGGGTTTTCCTAACCCAGGAGACCCCTTTTAACGGAAGGAGGCCAGGGAGTTCAAGCTGAAGAATGGCAGCAGCCAAGGAGCGATACAAAGAGATGATGCACAGAGCAGTGATTGCTCTTATCTTCTCTAGGTCGGTTACTTCTATTGGCGTTTACGCCTGTGGGAAGTCTGCGGAGTTTTTCCACGACTGTTCGAGAGCTTTACTGCAGCAGCTGGGCTTGCTGCAGGAGCACGATTTGATGCACCAGCAGTATTTACTTGCTGCAGCAACAGGATTTGTCGTAGCAGCAGGTCTACTGTGCGCGTTTATGCATGCATATTTGCATGTATGTAGTAGATGCGTTCGCGTGCTTTTTACACGGCGTCATCGTCTGTCTTCTTTGCATCCGACCTGCTTTCAATTTCTCTGTAGCTTTTGAACTCGCAGCCGTTGCCGCCTGCTCTGTATACACAAGCTGCAGACCAGAAGAGATTAGCAAAGCCCAAGATGACTATTATCGTCAACAGCTGCGTAAGGCTGGAGGTCACCATCACAGACTGAAATTCAATTGTTCCGTCAGACATCCCTTGCCCCCAGTGGACCCATTGGGTGATGAAAGTCACCAGCTGAAGACACCCGAAGCAGAAGGTAGACGCAGCAGCACCCACACACACAAGGGATCATCATGCTGCTGAGCAGGCGGACTTATTCGGTTTTCGCTGAACTGCACTAGGGCAACGTACTACCGCCAAAGCTGCGGAAAGCTGCAAGGGATCGGGCAGAAGGGGAAGGAAGACAGCATGAAAGCCTGCAAATGACTTACTTTGAAGACGCCATTGACGAGCGTGACGGAAAAAGCGCCGAATGTCAAAATGTACGCAAGGAGTCCGAGCTTGAGGAAGCCCAGCAGCACACACAAACAGATATAGCCGCCAATAGATGCATTTATGATGCCTCCAATGAATTGTGTCTCCTCGTAAGGTATTGTCTGCTTCGCTTGATAGATGTCCAACCCCCCAACCACCCCAAAGTAGGCAGCCACAGCCAATAAACCTATCGATAAGTTGAAGCAGCAGCAGCTCTTCTCTCCAGCGGGGTTCAGGCACAGTTGACACATTTTCACAGTCTCCGCAGATCCAAATGCCTCGAACCTTTTACACCCTTACAAGCCTTTATAGAGTTGAAAGAAAAAGGAAGGAAAACCACAATCGGGGTTTCCAACCGGAGCTATCGTTGGCTAGCGAGGAGCCGACAAATTCTTAGGGGAAACAATACCAGTAAAGGGGAGGACAAGGCAGTAAAACCGCTGGGAAATACTTCTACATTTGAAAGAAAATAACGGAAAAAGAATGTGGGAAGAAGAAAGCACACGCGAGCTGCTGGTCTAAGG
Source organism: Eimeria acervulina (assembly GCF_000499425.1). Lineage (NCBI taxonomy): Eukaryota > Apicomplexa > Conoidasida > Eucoccidiorida > Eimeriidae > Eimeria > Eimeria acervulina. The sequence continues at coordinate 1,708 of NW_013549489.1, read as the reverse complement.
TTTCGTGCTTCGGTTTCATCATCTCAGTTAGCAGCAATTCAATGTCAGCTTTGTGCGTGCTGAGAAGGGTACCTACCCCGAACTGTAAGCATTTTGGTTTGTTTCTTTATTCCTATTTGAATGCTTAAATAGAATCAGGAAAACTACTTAATTGATGTTCAATGCTGTTTGTTTTGTGCGACGGACCACTGCTGCCCCATTCGTTGCTTACCCGCTATCGACTGCTCCGATCCGCGAGGCTTTCTGCAGCGACGTAGAAGTACAGCGCTAAATATAAACTCCTGGGCCTTCCATGAATTTAATAGGAGCTACATTGTTTCCAACTCCTTCAGCCGAGCGTACTTGCTATGTGTGCTGTTTTGTGCCCCCCCAGTCAACGCCATCTCCACCTGCATCACATCCCGGTGTGGCATGGCGTGTCTGAATTTTACATGTTTCTGTGTACTTGAGTGCAGGCTTTCTATTAAGAGTCAACTAACTGTTTACCATCTGCCTACAGAGGTAGTACGTGCACCAAAAGGAGCTTGAGGACGCTAGCACGTGGGGTTGCCATGCTGCAGGAATTGCGGGAAGGTGAGCTGCAACTGACGGGAGGCTACCTGCATTCCTCTCCGCACTAGCGCCAGGGCCAGGCCCGTGTGCTGCCTTTCTGAGGAATGCGGAGAATAGTGCCTCTTTGTACCTCATGTATTTGGAATCCGTTGCAGCTCACGGCGGACGTGTGCTAAGCTCTCATTACACGTAGTAGCGCCCCATGGTGAAAAGGGGCAGGCGCGGGCAGCGAACAACAACAAAACAGCTGGCTTGCCTGGTGTGTAGCAGTGGTTGGCTTGTAGGGCACTTCGTAAAAACAGGATTAGAAATCTTTGGTCTTCGTCAAATGTTCAGCCATACTCACTTCTCGAACAAAGAAGGGATATCAGAGTCTCCCCTTCGGTGGGGAGATGAATGACTGCTGGTTACCTCGTCGCATGGAATGAGAGCAGTATCCGCATCTCATCCACCTGAAAAGGCTTAAACTGCGAAAAGCATTCGTAAAAAATACTTCAGCATTCGCCCAGCGCCCAAATGTGACGAGCCTCCCGAGGAAGAGGCAGTGGAGAAATTCCTTGCTCCTAGCTTATTTTGCTTTCGTCTTTAAAACCCACCCGGCGAACTACAGTTGATACTGAGATTTTCCTCTCAAGAAGGGGGAACACGGCAGTGGGGGAGATAGAGTGTTGAAGCTTCCCCCATGCGCTGCGAAGTAGGTTTATCCCCATCTCGCCGAGAAAGGAGGCAATGGCAGAATCAAAACAGGACTCGCAAAGTTCCGATGGAACATTACATGAAGAAGCAGGAATTTCTCCAGGGTTGACTGGGCTGCGAGTGCTTCTGTATCAAAGGAAAAACGTCATTTCAAACGTCTCTGGAAACGCACACTTATTCAGCGCAGCAATATGGAGGCTCTACATGCTAGCTATTAAACGAAAAACTGCGTTGCAATCACGAAAGACCACAGGTGGCCGCTGTCTGTGCAGACAACTTTCCACACACCTGCTCGTATAGCATGCGCACAGCGCGATTTAAATAGACACACACATACTCATACTGCGTCGAATGCACCGGATCCCATCTGAACTCCGAAGTTAAGCGGCGCAAGGCCCGGTTAATACTGCGGTGGGGGACTCCGGGGGAGTCCCTTTGGGTGATGACGGCCTCTTTTCTT